>NC_047047.1:39828060-39945560 GCF_011762595.2 Tursiops truncatus | reverse complement strand
TGAATTCATTTATGCCTCTTACTTTGTTCAGCCTCTCATAGACAAGTAATAAAATATACCAATAATATCTCACTTTACAATAAGCTTTAATTATAGAGACACCTGATAAAATGCAGATGAGCTATCTGTTCCAGAGCTGTGTGGATTCTAATAAATAGAATTGGTAGCATGTGTGCATATGTGAGCCTGAGAGACAGACTGAGACATAGAGACAGAGGCTTACACATAATTGTACTGAGATTTTTGAAGTGAGTATTTTAAATTTGTAAAATTTTATTGGCTGGAATTATAGTTAACAAATTAGAAAAGGCTCTTACATAATTTGTCTTTATTTATTGTGTCAAAATACTCAAAGAAGCAATGACACAGAAACAAAATAAGATCATTTGATGAATGCCTGTTATTTTTTTATATTGCCATTTGAAAGCGTTAAGTTTTCCTTTGTGTTTTGCAAAATAATATTAATTTACATGCTAGAAGCATGAATGAATAACCATTTTTAAAAAGTCCCAAATGATGTAGAGCGTTTAGCAACCTTGGTCACTTTTCTTCCTGTGGGCGAAATCTGACCACTGACAAATTATGCCAGAAATTCCAAATCAAATCAAATGGACCTCTTTTCCAGGTTAAAAAGTAACCCAGAGAAGGCCTGAACCAAAGGCCTCTTTATGTTACAAGGTTACTGTCAGAGCAACTCTGATCATTTCTGGTTTGCTTTTTGTTTCTTTATTTCTGCTGTATCCTTCAGCAGAGGTTTATTTCAAAAACTTGGATACTAAATGAGCCTTTATTAATTAGAGATGGGCAGAAAACCAGCTGTGACATAGTGACCCTGGGTGGGAAGCCAAACCAGAGTAATTAAGACATAACATGGTAATGGGAACAAATAATGAATACACTCAGTGACCTGATGCCGAGCGGTGCCCCCTCTCCAGGCCTGTGTTTTTTTTTCTTTTCTTTTACTTTTTTTTCCTTTTAAACTGATAGTCTCCTGGAATTGCTTTCTTATTATACTTTGATACAGATGGTGTCCAAAGAAGTGACAATTGAGGAAAATATAGAGAAACCGTGAGGTTTAAAGGCTACTTCTGTCTATGTGATACTATTTTTATTGTTAGCGACCAGAGATTGGTATTCCTTTACTGCTTGTCACACAGAATTTCTCTTACACGGAGAAAAGCCAGTTGAATAATATCCTGGACCAAGTATGCATCTCTCCTCACCCAGTCATGCATGCTCTACTACTGTATCTGCTGGGTTTATTCCTAGGATACGCACTCCTCTCTGATGCTGAGAAAAAAAAAAAAAGAATTTGGAAGAAGCCAACATGGTCCCCAAGCTCTCAGAAGATGAGAAAGTCTCTTGTGGTCCCCTTTGCCAGACTCTAGCTACCCAGGAAGGACACTGTGATAAGGCTTTTGTCACGGAGTCCACATCAGAGGTTTGTAGACACAGAAGGACAAAGCAGTTATCAAGGAACGTGCTCACTGTTTTGAGATGGTTCACAAAGTTTCCAGGTGGATAAAAACCTGACCCACTCAACCACACTTTTCAATGCACTTTGGGTTTGGAACAAGGCTGATTGTGCCATGAGATAAGAGTTTCATTTTCAACATTTCAGAAAGTGCTATGACTGTCAAGTCTTTTTAGAAATACTTGCTATCTTCCTGTTAAAATTTAGTTGTTTGGCACCTTTGCAGATCTTGAGGTTAAATAGGATCCTTATAATTCCAAACCTGACACAGAGTAGGTGCTTAATGTAAGCTTATTAACTAATTATCTGTCTAGGCTTGTAAAATGGTGAATCAAGGCAATTTTCCAAATCAAAGAGTCCAATAAAATACAAAACAAGTATACCAGCAAAATCAAACAAACCATTAAGATTCCTGTAATGGATGTTAAAACCTCTTGCTTTTTATTTTCCTGACTTTTAAGGCTAATTACTTCAGTTTACCATTTGTTTATGTGTATCAACATAGCCAAAATATTCGTGATACCTTATCCAACCTAAGAGATTTTCTTGTCCCAACGTAAAATCATTTGTACCTCAGTTCATTCTTCAGTTGAAACAAATCTTCACCCAGTTTCTGAAATAGTAAAGGATTACTAAATAATATCTAACCTAACATTTACAGGAAAAAGAGTTATGAATATGTCAATTACAGCTCTCCTAAGTTATGCGTTAGCACCACTTCGGGTGTAAAGGCTTCTCTTTTTTTTTCTGTAAAACTTGCCTACCAGTTGTGAGAGAGCCAAAGACAGTATTCTCGATAATGTGTCTTTGTGTCATGAAAGCATTGGCATTTCTTTTGCCTTCTGTGAATCATATCATAGCTGGCACACTGAATTAATCAATAGAAACATTCTACATCTATTAACAGTTTACTCTGGAGGCCTAAATGTCCTGGGAAAAATAAAAGAAAGAATTGCCCCCATTTGATTTTAAAGCAGCTCTGTTTGGTTCTTATCACATTGAGCAAAGAAGATATATTGCAGGATCACTGCTTTAAATACTTAAAAAATTTTTTCAATGAGGTGAGTTTGAATAAACAGATAAATAAGATAATGGTAATAGAACCTAATGTTTTCTTCTGCTAGACCTACATTATTTTTGTTTTAACATGATATTCAGGTGAACGATTTCAGGGAAGTCCTAAGAGTGTTCTCTGTATTGGTAGCCCTGACCTGTGTATATTATTAACATAGTGTACAAAAGAAGGACCTACCTCTTATAGAAAAGGTATTTGCATCTATCTTCCTTAATGGTCAGGGCAAACATGCATGCTTCCAGAAAGAAAGGGCTATGGGTTTGGGTGGTAGGGAATGGCTATGGGAAGTTTGCTTCTGTTTAAACGAACAGAATTTCTTAGCCAACCTGAAAATAAGTGCTTTATGATTTTTTCCCCTAAATCTTTCAATTCCTTCTGTTTGGGTGGGTTTTATTTAAAAGTCAGGCTCAGGAAATTCAGAGCTTTGACGAAATACTTTCCATATCCTTTGAGTAAGTTTAGAAAGTTTTTCTCTTCCTGGTATTAAAGTGAAGGTAAAAAAAAAAATCCCCACAAACAGGAAAGAGGTCCTTGGGCTAAGTCAGACTCCATCCATTGCTTAGCTGAAAACATAATGAAATATAGAAATTTATAAAGATAAAAGTACAATTTCCCCATCAGCTCACTGTTAACACTGCAAAGGACCTGTGCATTAAGCACGTAGAGATTGTACCCTAGGGCATGTCACGGGTAACGTGGAATAAAGGCAGTTGCTTCTGTGGTCTCAGAAGGCAGGCAAGTCCTCTCTTCTGTGGAAGATATTAATACTGATGCAGTAAACATTTCCAGAGATGCTTTCCCAGAGTGGAGTCCTTTGCTTTTTCCCCATTCATTCTTCTGCCTGTTCTTTGTGCTTGAAAAGAAGAGAACCGACAGTATATAAAAAATAGTGGATAGAAGATGGACAGAGTCAGAAAAAAAGGAAGTGATTAGAGATGGACCCAGAAAACCATCCTATTTCCTGACAAGTGCCTTGTGGAGGCTGAGGAGAGAATAATTCCTGGAAGCATTGTTTATGCACTTGTGTACTTCTCATTTACCCTTTTCTGTATTTTCCAGCTTCTCTAAAATATGTTTTACATTTTTTTTTTTTTTTTTTTTTTTTTTTTTGCGGTACGCGGGCCTCTCACTGCTGTGGCCTCTCCCGTTGCGGAGCACAGGCTCCGGACGCGCAGGCTTAGCGGCCATGGCTCACGGGCCCAGCCGCTCCGCGGCATGCAGGATCCTCCCGGACCAGGGCACGAACCCGTGTCCCCTGCATCGGCAGGCGGACTCTCAACCACTGCGCCACCAGGGAAGCCCATGTTTTACGTTTTTAATTAAATAAAAGTTTTCATTTTTTAAAAGTAAATGGTCTCTCAGGGCATTCACATGAGCCCATGTCGATGAATAATATAGTTGGAAAGAAACTTAAAGTTTATTTGACACAACATCTTCAAGGGATGTGGGAAGGAATCAATTATCTTGACTTCAGGTGTTGAGCATTTTCATCTATCATCTATCCATCGATCTATCTGCTGACCTATACATACAGCCGTATATACACACGTATGTCATTTTCATGTGTGTTATGTGTGAAAATTCTAAGAATTATAATGTATGCCAAACTCTTTATCCTCAGTAATTCCACACTAGGACAGTAGTGTGCAGATGGTGAATATTACATTTTTGCCTCACTCTAGATCCACAGCCTATTCTTCTCCACCCAGCTCTGTTCTCGACAGACTCCCTCAACTTCTTGTTTGCAATGGGGTTTCGGCAACAGCTGCACAGGCAGTACATTTGTAGGACAGGAGGGGAATGAGTTAAAGCCCTTATTCCCCCACTTCCTTCTTACCAGGCCACAGGTTGTCAACGGCTACCACCATGGTGTGCTCCAATTCATCTAATCATTCATTTAATAAATAGATATCAAAGCCCAATCTGTTCTAGATGCGGGGAGGCACAACAGAGACCAAAGGCGTGAGATCTCTGCTCACACAGAATTCATTTTGAAAATGGCTTTTTTTCATTGTTTTTATTTTTAAATCATGAAATACTTGAAGGATTTTGTGAACTACTTTTTAGTGAAAGAGGCATTTTTTTTAAGAACTAGAAAAAGATGTCAAAAGCAGTCATCGTAAATGGAGGTAGTCCTTTGATATATTCATGGCAAATACATTGTATATACCAGGGAAATTGTTGAGTAAAGGAAGAAAGTGAATTTTAGTTACCATTCGATGGGTATTTGAGTTGCAGTGATGCCAAGTAAATTAATGAAATATTAAAGACAGGCATGTAAGTGAAGAGACCCTATTTGTCAGTCATACTCTAAACTGTGCAGAGCACATGCATAATCTAGGCTGTAAAATTATTAAAAACTGCAGATGATCTTTGTTTACCACTTTCACGTTGTTTTGATGTAGGAAAGAAATTCATCATTCATCAAGAAACTTACTTGAATTATAGATTTGATAGCTAATACTGACTATACATAGTGATAAAACATCTGCTTCAGTCTAGTCAGAAGCTCAGTTAATTTTGGGAAGAAGTCAGTCAAGCCTGTTGCTTGGTGGCATGTAGACAAAACTACCAAGTGATCGACTGAGTTTTTCACTTTTGAATGGGTTGTTTGGCACTGTGTAGACCCAGCCTATGATTATACTGCCATCTGTATTCTTTCTTACATCAGGCTTATTTCAGCCACAACTTATACATGCTGTTTTGAGAAGAACTAGTCAATATTTTGGTTTGTCTTTAGCTATAAGAGTGCCGTAGACAGTCTTGCATGAACTTGGCTCTGCCTTGCTAATTCTCTGTCAGTTCTGGCAGCTATAGGAATCTAAGTTCATGGTGTAGATATTTGGATTCCCCTCAAAATAAAAATAAAATATGTAAAATAAAATCTTAAAATAGGCTTCTTTTCTTTGACAAAAATACCCAAATTCCTAGAAATGGCCAGCCATAGTACATAGTGTATGTGTATGTGTATATATATATATATATATATATATATATATATATGTTTGTGTGAGAGAGTATAATTTTAATGTAAAAACAATACAAACAGAATCTATTCTATTTTGAAGTTAACATAGTTTGAAGTTATCATAGTTTCCAAACTACATGAAGCAATTGAATAAACCATCCCTTTCCAAATTCAGCTGTACATAAATGCTTTTGAAATTATAAGATACTAGTGATGGTGGTAGGAATGTTCAGTCGAAATTGGAAAATGAATTAAAATATTACATGTATTTTTCTTCAATAGAACTATCACATCTTATAATGTTACAGCCACTATAGGGACCAGTTATTTCTTCTAAGGACATAGGCTTACAAAAAGAGAGAAAGTTTGAGCTTTGGAGGGAAATGAATCATAAAAGAGTTTTTGCATAATGATAAAATTATTCTCTGGTTTTAACAGGTCAGAGCCATATTGAAACATGTTCCTCTATAAATACACCTGAATCAAAATCCCTTTGTTTGTCTGTTTCTTTCTTTCTTTAATGAAAGTTAGGGGAAGTGATAAGTCAAAGAAATTGAGGAGGAAATATGTATTCTTTTATCAACCAAGGGGATAAAATGGACAGACTCAGGTTTTGTGGGCCCTGAAATTTATACAATTTGGGTGACCCACTTTTGAAAAATATATAAAATTACAAATAAAAAATTAAGTACAAAAGTTGATGTTATTTAATTGAGAGGAATGTTATTTAATGTAATTTAGTTTAATTAATGTTATTTAAAATGAGAGGAAAAAGATCTTTGGAAGAGTCACATACAAATCAGGGACCCTAAACCCTGAGCTTCATTAGCTTCACAACATAGCCAATGGGCTAACAGAATATACTAGAACAACAACAATAAGAAAATTATCTGGGGGCTTCCCTAGTGGCACAGTGGTTGAGAGTCTGCCTGCTGATGCAGGGGACACGGGTTCGTGCCCCGGTCCGGGAAGATCCCACATGCCGCGGAGCGGCTGGGCCCGTGAGCCATGGCCGCTGAGCCTGCGCGTCCGGAGCCTGTGCTCTGCAACAGGAGAGGCCACAGCAGTGAGAGGCCCACGTACTGCAAAAAAAAAAAAAGAAAAAAGAAAATTACCTGGAATTTGAGCAAAGGAAAACAATTCACCATAAAAAATATGATTTATGATATATCTTACATTTAAATCTCTTTTGGCTACCTAGTATTCATAAATAACTCTTGTGTAGGGTAATCTGGGTTTCTTTTTTCCTTTATTCCAGTAAAATCTGAGTCAGCTGATTCTTAATTTCATTATCTTTTGAAACATTTCAGAATCACTAAGTAAAAACCCTTCGAACATTAGGAGTAGTGGGCATATTACCAGAAGAAATATGGTGACCCTAGAGGAGATATAAAGTGGTAATTGAGGGTTGAGAGACCACAGATTTTGTCTCACATGCCCTCAGCATCTTTACATTACAGATAAGTAAAATAAAGCCCAGAGAAGAGAGGCGACTTGCCTAGCTTCACAGAAACCATTACTGGCAGAGGTGAGTTTAGAAGACACACCTGTGGGCAGGCAATCCAGAACCATATTCACTACTTTTAACTCCAAACCCAAATCTCCAGTTTCCTTCACTGACTCAGCCAAACGACTTTATTATTGTAGTCACCACTATTGCCATCTAAGTTAAGATTCTAAGTTCTAAGGAACTACCTAATGAATTTCAGTGTCTTCTCTTAGGTTAATGTGGTGTCATGTGAGCCTTCTGAGAATGTTATGGTATTTACACTTACTTACTGTGACCATTGGAGCCACTTGTAGCTGCATTGCATCTTGCCAGTTGTGAGTAATGTGGTTAGCGCAAACCCAGGCACATGATTCGCTACTTTTAAGATAGTTCTCCCAGTCATTTAAGTAATTCACTCAGACAAAGGTGATGTGGGAGTTCTTGAAACTGTTTCTTCCAGTAGTTTAACAGAGATGAATCCTCCCACATAAACAACTAAAAGTATTGATTTGAATATAAAAATACATATTTTAGGTATATCAGTAGCATGGGAAGAAAGTTAGTTCTCAGAGGTCAAAAACGAAGTGAAAGTAAGAACCCAAGGGGCAAGTAAAACAGTTAGTATAATTTTTGTCCTCAGGGCAATGATCAAACCCAGTTAAACTTGTTTCCTTTTGACATTCTTAAAGGTTGCAGTGCTCACAAGTGAAGAATATGGCATCTAAAGGTGACCCTCTCCATAAAGCTGGGACCCTAAAGAGCCACACTCTCAGTAAGTAGAAATATTACCTTTTCCCAAGGGATCAGCAAGATAAACTGCTCATCTTGAACCTTGACTAAAGGAAAGACTTCTTCTTTGGGAATTCATACCACAAGCCAATCTTTACTGGCTGGGTTTGCAGACGGAATCCACAGTGCCTGGATATGTTCAAATAAAATTCAGGCCATGCATCAATTAAAGTGATGCTGAATTACTAGTGTCCCCAGGCACCTAGCCAGAGTAAATGCAGATTCTATCTAAAGGAGCCTATTTCCATCCAAGCCACAACAAATTGGTGTGAGTAAAGTTTCAAAGAATATGAACTCAATTTCAAAAATTACAGAACACAAAAAGCAACAGGAAACATGAGCAGAATGAATGGTACCCGAAATCTTCCTATATTGGAAATATCAAAAAAGACTTGGTTTAGTATATTTAATAACTTAATATAGAGGATAAAAATGAGTAGGAGAGGGGAGTTTATTTAGAACAATGACCAAGCAAGTATAAAATTAACCAAAGAGATCAATGAAAGAAAAATATAATAATTGAAATTTAAAACTCAGTACTTTTAAAATCAAATTAGACACAGATAAAAAGAGAGTTAATAATCTGGAAACTATATCTGAAGAAATTATCTGGAATGTAGTACAGCAAAAACAAAAAGGGAGAACACATGATTGAGTTATCCCAAGTAGGATAAATTTAAAAGTCCACATTTAAATATATAATGCTAAAGCTGGATATCACCAAAGACAAAGAGATGATCTCAAAATCAGACAGAAAAATAAATTGTCTAAATAAATATGATTAAACTAATAGTTGACTTCTTATCAGTAGCAGTGGAAGCCAGAGACAATAGAATACCTTCAGTGCCTTAAAAGAAAATAACTGTGAACCTAGAATTCAACAAGTATTTTTCAAGAGTAAGGGTAAAATAAGAGCAGTTCAATGTGAAAGGTCTGAGATGCAAGGAAGAATAAGGATCAAAAAAAGTAACTAATAAGTTGGGAAGTCTAAACAAACATTGACTATATAAAACAATACTTAAACTTTTGTGTTTCTAAAAGAAAAAACTAAGATTACATAAAAATCCATAAAGCAATAATGCGTGAAAAGGGAAGGAGTTATCAAAGTTATAGTCTTCTAACATTTGTTCAGAAGGAGAGTAAAGAAAATGATTAGCTTTAGAATTTGATAAATTAGTATGCATGTTAAGATTCCTAAAGTAATCATTAAAAGAAATAGAGTGTTAAGTAAAAAGAAAAAATATATAATCAGAGACCATATTCTGTTCATTCAAAAGAAGAAAATAAAGACAGCAGAAACATATAGAAAAGGTGTGACCAATCTGTACTTCAAAATAAGGTAGAAATAAGCCTGAATCCATCAATAATTATAATAAATCTAAATGGAGTAAATGACACAATGAAAGACAAATAGACATATATAGTACATTAAAATGCAAATAGGTTGAATGTATAAGAATGCAAAAGGTATACCACTAATACTATACTCCCCCCCAAAAAAAGGAAAAGAAAAAAAATCTAGTGCAGTTGATTAATATCAGACAGTGTAGACACTGAGCTAAAAAGGATTACTTAGATTAAAGGAGATAACTAAGTAATGATGAATGACTCAGTACAATGGAAAATAAAAAATTTAAAAATATTATGCACCTAAAATATATAAAGCAAGATTTTATCCTCAAAAATATATAAAACAAAAATTAAGACAAATACAAGTATAAGTGAATATTTAACTATACCTATAATTAATTGAGAAAAATAAATCAGGATATTTATTTGAAAAAATTTATACAAGCTTGATCTAATGAACATATATAGAACGTGTTTCGTATTCTTTTCTTTTTTTCCTTCAAAACTTAAAGCAAATTTTGACTGTGTTATTATACCATCTCTTCATAATTCTGCAAGAATTTCTAAAAAACATGAACTTGTTTATACATAACCATAACATAAATATTTCCGATAAAATTATCAATAATTTATTGATATCATCCAAAATCCAGTCCACACTATATTAAAATTATCCTGATTGTCTAAGAATGTGTCTTACACTTGGTTTATTGGAAATAAGGTCAAAGAAGCTGTTCTCCTTTATTACCCCTTGTTTTTCTTTTTTTTTTTTTTTAAGTAATTATTTATTTTTCAAATTTTTGGCTGTGCTGGGTCTTCGTTGCTGTGCATGGGCTTTCTCTCTAGGTGTGGTGAGTGGGGGCTACTCTTTGTTGCAGTGTGTGTGCTTCTCATTGCAGTGGCTTCTCTTGTTGCAAAGCACGGGCTTCAGTAGTTGTGGCACATGGGCTCAGTATTGTGGGCTCTAGAGCGCAGGCTCAGTAGTTGTGACGCATGGACTCAGTGCCTCTGCGGCATGTGGGATCTTCCCGGACCAGGGCTCATACCCATGTTCCCTGCATTGGCAGGCAGATTCTTAACCACTGCACCACCAGGGAAGTACCCCCGCCTCCACCACCACCCCAACCCCCTGCCTCTGTTTTTCTTTAGGCCATTGACTGATTAAAGAAACTGGGTCATTTCTAAAAAGATCTCACATTCTGGATTTATCTGATTGCTTCACTGTGGTGTTAATTAACTTGTTCCTCATTCTTCTTTAGTCTCTGTAAATGGAATTTAACTCTAAAGGCTTGAATAGATTTTGTCTCAATTTGGGACTGGGAAGGGTGGAATTACTTAACATTCTTGCATTACAATGAGATAGCACCAATTCTGTTTGTCCTTCCTTTAGTAATGCAAAAATCAGCCGATTCATTTGGTGATTGCCTGATTCCTCCAGGCTTCATTCTCCATCAACCTTTCTCCTAATGGTTTTATCCATGATAACCATTGTCTGAATCTACTATTTCAGTAAGTTTTGCGAAATGATATCTATTATTTTCAAGTACACAGAATACTTGTAAAAATTCAACACATTTTGCCATAAAGGAAGTATCAAAACATAAATGTTTATTAAAAATTGCTATCATACCAACTACCTCTATTATCAGTAGGAAATTCAAACGGAATTTATAAAAAGACAACTTGAAAAATATCAATACATTTCAGTTCTTTTTCAGTCAACCTTAAACGTGATATGAGGTATGAGACAAAAAATTGTCAATTTCATTTTAAACTAAAATTCAAAATTCCTAAACAAAATATTAGAACACTGACATCTAGCAATGTGTAATAATATGAAATTCTTTCCAGAGGGAAGATTGATTAAACATTAGAAATATCACATAATGTAATTTACCAAACTAAGAGATGAATGGGCAAAAGTAGCATGATTCTCCTAATAGATTTAGCAAAATCCTTCAATAAGTTAAGCATACATAGATAGCTGTTATTTTTTAAAAAGTGATGAAAGAAAAGAGAAGGAAGGAAAAGAACTTAGCAAAGTAAAACTAGAAAGGAATTACATTAATCTGATGAACAGTAATCTACAAAACATAGTACTTATCTATAAAATAATGAAAACATTGGCTTTAATATCATAAAAAACAAAAGGGTGCCTGCTATCTCCAATTCTGTTTGACATTATATTACAAACTTCAGCTAGTACAGTAAAGGAAGAAAAAGGAAGAAAATATATTTAGAGGCCATATGATTTAATGTTTAAGAGTATAGACTTTGGATCAGACTGCCTAGGTTTAAATCATTTCTGTATTGCTTGTGAACTAAGTAATGAATAAGCTCAATAACTAAACTTATTAGCTAAGTATTTTATCCTCTATATGCTTCAGTTTTTAGTCTATACAATGGAGATAATAATACCTACCTTGATGGAGGAAAGTTAAATTAGTTATTATTTAAAAGTGCTTAAAACAGTACTTGGAATGTGGTAAGTACTGTATAAGTTTGTGTTAAAATGAATTGGAAAAAAATCCTATCATCAAAAAAAATCCTATCATCATTAGTCAGAGATGACAAGATTGTCTATGTAGAAAATTCAATAGAATATAGATGTAATTTTTTATAACTAATTAGATAGTATAGCAGTTTTGTTAAATACAAAATTAGCATATAAAAATGAGCAATACTACTACATACCAATAACTAATGCTAGAAAATATATTCTAAAAAAGATAACCTTTACAATGACATAAAAGGTAAATAAGGTGCCTAGTGAAAATTCTAACAAAATATGTATATGATATTTGTGGAAAAATAAAAGTTTATTTAAATACAATAAGAAAATCTAAATAAAGAGAGTTTTACCATGTTAATGGATAGGAAAATTCAATAGTGTTGAAGATGTTAGTTTTTCCTAAATTGATCTATAGAATTGTGGCAGGTCATTTTTTTCCAATATAGCCACAGTAAGATTTCCTTTCTCATCTATTCTCCTTACAATGCCTTATTGACATTTCTGGCACAGAGAGGTGAGGACAGGGGTCTATGTTCATCTCCCTTAATTGGTTAAGCTGTGGCAGAAATGATGGTATGTGATACTGAGGCTAAGTTGTAAATATTGATGTGACTTCTGCCTGGACCCCTTGTGACACTAGCTTGTTCTAGAAATCTAGTCCCTGTGTCATGGGGAAGTAGAGAAACAACAGGGAGAAGAGGTGTGGAGTAGTTCCAGCCAACATCCCACCTGAGGTCACAGCTGACATCCAGCTTCAACCTCCAGACATGTGAATGACTGGCCTTAAGATGTGTCCAGCCTCCATCATCATCAGACTGAAACCACATGAAAGATCCCAAGAAAGAACTGTCCAGCTGATCCCAGCTGAACCCCAGAACTGTGATACATGAAAACCAAAATGATTATTCTTTTATGTCATTAAGTTTAGGGTGATTTATAACAAAATAATAGATACCTGTTAATAACAAGAGTCAATTTTTGCTATTTAAAATTCCTATAAATTTTTAACCTGTAAGCTAATTCTAAAATAACAGGTGCTCCTGAATTAAAAAAAAAACAAACTCAAAATGAGGAGACTTTCCTTTTCAGATATCAAAAATTTAATAATTAATAAAGCTATAGAAACTAAACTAGGTGACAATGCCACAGGGTTAGACAAATAGATTAATGGAACAGAAGAGAAAATTCACCTTTACAGGAAGCCCACATAAATAAGGCCCACCTCTGTAAGCAAACTTCATTTATAACAGAGTTAGCATTGAAATTAGCAGGGAAAGGAAAGACTTTGGTAACTGATTCTGGGTGTAAAAGCACTTATCCTATAAAAGTGCTTTATAAAATTTAGAAGATAATATAAAAGAAAAATGTGACCCATTTTTCCTTGTAGCATAATTTTTTTAAACTTTTGAAAGTATATAAGTATCAGAATATTTTAAGCTGAAGGGTACAGACTTCCTAACACTCAAAACAAAAAGTGTCTAATAACTTAGCATGCCATATCACAATAATTAGCTTATAAACCCTGAGTGTCATTCTTCAAAAGTAAACCATATGATCCTCTCAATAGATGCAGAAAAAGCTTTCGACAAAATTCAACACCCATTTATGATAAAAACCCTCCAGAAAGTAGGCATAGAGGGAACTTACCTCAACATAATAAAGGCCATATGTGAAAAACCCACAGCCAACATCATTCTCAGTGGTGAAAAACTGAAACCATTTCCTCTAAGATCAGGAACAAGACAAGGTTGTCCACTCTCACCACTGTTATTCAACAGAGTATTGGAAGTTTTAGCCACAGCAATCAGAGAAGAAAGAGAAATAAAAGGAATCCAAATCGGAAAAGAAGAAGTAATGCTGTCACTGTTTGCAGATGACATGATACTATACATAGAGAATCCTAAATGTGCTACCAGAAAACTAGAGCTAATCAATGAATTTGGTGAAGTAGCAGGATACAAAATTGATGCAGAGAAATCTATTGCATTCCTATACACTAATGATGAAAAATCTGAAAGAGAAATTAAGGAATCCCTCCCATTTACCATTGCAACAAAAAGAATAAAATGCCTAGGAATAAATCTACCTAAAGAGACAAAACACCTGTATGCAGAAAACCATAAGACACTGATGAAAGAAATTAAAAATAATACAAACATATGGAGAGATATACCATGTTCTTGGATTGGAAGAATCAACATTGTGAAAATGACTCTACTACCCAAAGCAATCTAAAGATTCAATGCAATCCCTATCAAACTACCAATGGCATTTTTCACAGAACTAGAACAAAAAATTTCGCAATTTGTATGGAAACACAAAAGCCAAAGCAATCTTGAGAAAGAAAAATGGCACTGGAGGAATCAGGCTCCCTGACTTCAGACTATAGTACAAAGCTATAGTAATCAAGACAGTATGGTACTGGCACAAAAACAGAAATATAGATCAATGGAACAGGGAAGAAAGCCCAGAGATAAACCCACGCACATACGGTCACCTTATTTTTGATAAAGGAGGCAAGAATATACAATGGAGAAAAGACAGCCTCTTCAATAAGTGGTACTGCAAAAACTGGACAGCTACATTTAAAAGAATGAAATTAGAACACTCCCTAACACCATACACAAAGATAAACTCAAAGTGGTTTAAAGACCTAAATGTAAGGCCAGACAGTATCAAACTGTTAGAGGAAAACATAGGCAGAACACTCTATGACGTAAATCACAGAAAGATCCTTTTTGACACACCTCCTAGAGAAATGGAAACAAAAATAAACAAATGGGACCTAATGAAACTTAAAAGCTTTTGCACAGCAAAGGAAAACAAACAAGACGAAAAGACAACCCTCAGGGTTTCCCTGGTGGTGCAGTGGTTGAGAGTCCGCCTGCCGATGCAGGGGACACGGGTTTGTGCCCCGGTCTGGGAAGATCCCGTGAGCCATGGCCACTGAGCCTGCGCGTCTGGAGCCTATGCTCCGCAACGGGAGAGGCCACAACATTGAGAGGCCCGCGTACCGCAAAAAAAAAAAAAAAAAGACAACCCTCGGAATGGGAGAAAATATTTGCAAATGAAGCAAGTGACAAAGGATTAATCTCCAAAATTTACAAGCAGCTCATGCAGCTTAATATTTAAAAAAACAACAACCCAATCCAAAAATGGGCAGAAGACCTAAATAGACATTTCTCCAAAGAAGATATACAGATTGCCAACAAACACATGAAAGGATGCTCAACATCACTAATCATTAGAGAAATGCAAATCAGCAAATCAAAACTACAATGAAGTATCATCTCACACCAGTCAGAGTGGCCATCATCAAAAAATCTAGAAACAATAAATGCTGGAGTGGGTGTGGAGAAAAGGGAACCCTCTTGCACTGTTGGTGGGAATGTAAATTGATACAGCCACTATGCAGAACAGTATGGAGGTTCCTTAAAAAACTAAAAATAGAACTACCATACGACCCAGCAATCCCACTACTGGGCATATTCCCTGAGAAAACCATAATTCAAACAGAGTTATGCACCACAATGTTCACTGCAAGTCTGTTTAGATACAATAGCCAGGACATGGAAGCAACCTATGTGTCCATCAACAGATGAATGAATAAAGAAGATGTGGCACATATATACAATGGAATATTACTCAACCATAAAAAGAAACGAAATTGAGTTATTTGTAGTGAGGTGGATGGACCTAGAGTCTGTCATACAGAGTGAAGTAAGTTAGAAAGAGAAAAACAAATACCGTATGCTAACACATATATATGGAATCTAAAAGAAAAAAAATGGTTCTGAAAAACTTACGGGCAGGACAGGAATAAAGATGCAGACATAGAGAATGGACTTGAGGACATGGGGAGGGTGAAGGGTAAGCTGGGGCGAAGTGAGAGAGTGGCATGGACATGTAGACACTACCAAATGTAAGTAGATAGCTAGTGGGAAGCAGCCACATAGCACAGGGAGATCAGCTCGATGCTTTGTGACCACCTAGAGGGGTGTGATAGGGAGGGTGGGAGGGAGATGCAAGAGGGAGGGGATATGGGGATATATGTATTTGTATAGCTGATTCACTTTGTTATACAGCAGAAACTAACACACCACTGTAAAGCAATTATACTCCAATAAAGATGTTAAAAAAAAAAAAAGTTAAGTGGCCAAAGGCTGCTGATCTTTTAGGTGTATATTCAACTATGTGGAAATGGTTTATCATCATCCTACCTAGACCTGCTAAGCCTGTAAAGCAATGAGAGATGGAAAATTTTGCTGTCCCCTTTTCTCTGACCATCCCCTAAGCGATGTTCCGTGATCGTATTCCTAGTGTGCCCCTCATTCTACAGAAACTGAAAAACATTCCAGTTGTAGAAAATGGGAAGATAGTGTGTGGTACTTATCCACTGAACTCTGTTACCATTTACAACTACTGGAATAATTAACCCCACATTTTTTTTCTTTTCGCCAGAATTAGTTGAGTAAATGCCTTAGTTTTCAATTTTACTTAATCATTGTAGACAGAGCCAAAGGTTCCCTCCTCAGAACACAAGCTTTTCCAATGCACAAACGATGCTAATGCTCCTGATTGGCATGACACAGCACTCTAAACCATTTGACTCCAGTGAATTAGTCAGGCAAGAATGTCTGAAAGCAGAGTGACCGTTTAAGTACTTAAATGCACAGCAAATAACTGCTTGCCTGTTTTTCTTCACTAGTGCTGTCTCATGAAGCAGTGTATTATTACAGATAATCTACAATGAATAAAAGACAAAGCATTCTGTATTGAAAATATATACACATTTGCCAAGCTGACCGAACCTGTGATTTTTCAAAATAAAAGATACAAATATTTATTTGAAAAATGATATAATTAAGAGGAACTCACTATAGAGCAGTAACTACACATGCTGTATAACCAAACCATAACACCAATAAACAGGTTTTGCCAACAGGCACCTATTGTCAATAAGATTAGTTAAACTAGTGCCAAGAAACCTCTTTCATGCTTCAACAGAACGTAATTTGTTTAAAGTAATGATGACTAGTTATGTGTAATTATCTGATTATCAAAAAAAAAAAAAAAAAAGAACTTGCCTAAACAACTTTGGTGTGCTCCATTATAAGGTTTCATTTAGACTCTGAATTATTTAATGTTTGTATAATCCTGAGACAAACTGCACAATTCAAAACCAATTAAGAGATTTGCCCAGATCACCCATAACTTGTAAATTGTCACAACATGGTAGGATACTTATTAAGTTGGGATTTTTTTTTTTTTTGGAAACTAGTAGAGGCTTCAAAAAATAATGGTTTTCCAGAAGGGGAATAGTTTATAAATCATCAGTCAATGAAAATGATTCATGAAATTATATCAATTTTAATATAAAAAAACATAATTCTTATCTCTTGTGTAGGTAGACTTTTAAGATGTATGAGAAAGTGAATTGCTTATACTATGTAAATGAAAATAATCATTCAGTGTCTAGCACAGTCTTGCAAATCAGTAAACATATTTAGATTCATACACAGAGAATTTTTAGTCATTCATATTCTTCTGGTTTACTTGGAAGCACAATGAATTAAACTAATATTATTTTCTGTTCAACTGGCATAAATTAACTTTGCTTCTTGGAAAAATTTATTTTGAATGCTTGCCCAATGAGTTAAAATGCTAAAATTTTTCTTCCCAGGTGAGGTCTCTGTTCCTTATGGGAGGTAACTTAATCTTGTTAATAACAGGAAAAAAAAATGATTATAACTTATAAACTATTTCTTTATTATTCAAATTTAAGATACATTTATACATGATACTGAGCTTAAATCATCTCCTTGCATCTACAACACTATCAGTTGATAGTATTAGGAATGCTTTGGCCACAAGTAGTATAAAATATTACTAATATGGGTTAGACAAAGAGAGGCCTATTTTTCTCCTGTAATAAGGGGTTTAGAGATAGGCAGGGGGCTGATGACGTTGGTTCCATGGCTCAACCTTGTTGAAGCTGGTGTCAACTGAATTGCTCCTGGCCTTTTCCTCATGGGTCCACGATGACTGCCCCGAATCTTGGCACTGTGTTCACATCAAGCCAAGATGGAATGGGGGAGACAGATATCAGCACTGCCCACTGCTTTATCAGAAAAGCAAAAGCTTTCCCCCAATCCACCCCTGCAGCAGAATTTCTTCCATCTCATCAGTCAGAAATATGTCACATGGCCACCTCTAGCTGCAAGGATAGCTGGGAAAATGAGTATTTTCCTTTATAGTGGAGATAGGCAAGGAAGAAAAAGACTGAGTCAGCTAAACAGCAATGGGTTTTATATTAACATTATCTAATATCCTCATTATAGTCAAGTGATTTAGTTGACTGCTTACACACACCTGAAAAGTGGGAATAATATTTCCCTGTCTGTGTCAGAACTGTGTGAATGTTAGATGATATACATGAAATTGCTCTATAAGCTATAAAGAACTAAACATAGCTTAGATTGTCAATGTTGATATGGGAACACAGCTTCATAGGTACTATGCCATGACTCCCTTAGGTAGGTGGCCACAATTTAGCCTCCCTATTTCCAGAAACCCATCCTGCAGACCTGTAAACACAGTTGTTCTACAAGTACTGACATAGAGAAGTCTTAAGACATTCACAATAAGTGCAGAGGGAAAAGACAAAGAAAGAAAAGTAATTAGAAATAAGGTATTACAAAGGAATGAAGATTAAGATGATTTAATGCAATTTATAATGTGCATCCTAGCATTGAAAATCTATAAAAGGAACATACAATTCCACCATGTAATAGTAGAAATTTTCTCTGAAATTAAGGGAAAAACTGATTAAGTACATTTAAAGATATTATGTTCCAGAAAAAAAAACTGATAAAATTTAGCCTGGTTAAAATATTAAATTTCAAGTAATTAAAAAAATGTTTATTCATTGAGGCAAAAAAAAAAGTATACTATCATATAAAAAAATCATGCTGGCCTCTGACTTCTCCAAGCAACATTTAGTTCCAGAAGACCATAGAAAAATTACTGCAAAGTCCTACTGTTAAGGAAGTGTGACTCAAGATGTTTATCACCCAGGTATCAAAACCAAAACCAGATATTCTTAAGCATAGAAGGTCTAGGGAAGTACAATGTCTGTGAACCTATCTTGAAATGAAGAACTATATGAAGGTGAATACCAGGCAACAGAGAGAAGAATTAAAATAAATAACTCAGGAATGGAGAAATGATTGATAGTGACTGTTGACTATATTTGAATATAAACCTCAGATAACCAATTGTGAAATTCAGTTTTGGGGACTGAGTTTAAGTGTTATATACCTTGATGATGCAAAAATTATACCAAAAGCAGAAAACACCAAGAGATAGACAAAAGGAGAAGCAGAAAGGGTTTGGGTTTTTTTTTTTGCATATTTCTAAAAGAAAGTCAAACCTTTCTAAACTTGAAGCTTGTTCTAAAAACATAACTTCAAACATCTAGTATTTTTATAACATTTTATTTTAAAATTTAGAAGCATATTTTTTAAAAAGTAACACAACTTAAAAATATCTATTTAAGAACAGACATGTGGTTGCCAAGGGGGAATGGGGCTGGTGGAGGGATGGATTGGGAGTTTGGGATTAGCAGATGCAAACTATTATATATAGAATGGATAAACAACAAGGTCCTACTGTATAGCACAGGGAAGTATATTCAATATCCTGTGGTAAACCATAATAGAAAAGAATATGAAAAAGAATGTGTGTATATATATATATATATATATATATATATATATATATATATATGTATAACTGAATCACTTTGCTGTAAAGTAGAAATTAACACAACATTGTAAATCAACTATAATTCAAAAAAATAAAGGAAAAAAGCATAAAATAAAACCATTAAAACACCAAGTTAAAAAATATCTATTTAGAGTTCAGTATTTATCTCATATATATATAAGATATACATATATGTTTATATATATATGTATAAATTTTTTTGCAAGCAAGATGCCCAAAGAAATCCATGTCCTTATCCCCAGAACCTGTAAATATATTACTATACATGGCAAAGTAGAATCAGGTTGCAGATAGAATTAAGGTTGTTGCTAATCAATCGACTTTAAATTAGAGACATTATCCTGGACTATCTGGTCAAGCCCAAGGTAATCAATAAGGTCTTTAAAAAGGAAAGAGGAAGGCAGAAGGTCAAAAATGATAGAATTTGAGGTCTCAACTACTCATTGCTGGCTTTAAAGATGGAGAAAGGGGGCCACAAACCGAGGAAAGTAAGCAGCATCTGGAAACAGAAAAAGGCAAGGAAACAGATTCTTCTCTGTAACTGTCAGGAAGAGGCTGACACCTTGATTTTAGCCTCATGAGACTTCTACAGAACTGTCAGATAATGAAGTTATCTTGCTTAAGCCACTAAATTTGTGGCAGTTTGTTATAGCAGCAATAGGAAGCCAATATGCATTTCAATCTGTTTATATGCAAATAGATATATAAAAATGTTGTTCAGTTAAAGTTAAGGTTGCTTCTAAAGGGGAAGATAAGTAGTTTTACTTTGGGGGTGAGGGTGGAGGTTAGCTCCACCATCTAATATTTGACATGACAATATTTTTGCATTCTTATTTAAGAAATGCTGTCAACGGTAAGTAAAAATTGGCATTAATTCCTTAATATCACTTACTTCGTGCTTAGGAGATCCATTTAAAAACCATAGATACACTAATGGTGGAAAATAATAGGTTTACAAAGAATGTATCCTGCTGTGACTAGCAGGGCAGGGGAGTGGGAGAGGATAATAACAATTATCTAAAGCCAAAATGTTTATCCCATAGCACTTGTACCTAAGAAAGGAAGATATTGAATTGGTTGAATTTTGTGATCTGCCAGACAAGTACTTACTGAAAATTTCAAGGTCAGGCTCCCCTCTTCCCTTGATGCCAGAAAAATTATTTACATTCTCTCCTCCTGTTTCTACTCTCTTTCCTTTTCTCTCGTTTAAACATTTTAACTGTAAGACATTATATTGCTAGTGTTGTTGAGGTTACGTGGAAAGTGAACATGGGATATTTATTTTTGTGAAGATATTTATTTTTGTGATATTATTTTTTGAAAAGAGTAAAAATAATAAGTGCTTACAGAAAAAAATTTCCCTTGCTGAAATTGTATCTCTTTTTTTCTTTGCTTTGGTTCTTCTGATTTGATCTCAGTATGGAAGGCAATTTCCCAGCCCAGGCTCTGACCCTTAACAAGTGAATAACATTTTTGCATGCTCTTTTGGCAAAGTAAGTATTCAAAGAAGGATATTCCCACTTTTCTCGGGTGCTAGAATGGATAGTTGACTCGACATCACAGTTTTCAAAGTCTAAGAGGATATACTAACTTGGATGAAAAACATATATACAGGGTCAGGAAAAAATATATAATGTGTAGGAGCTAAAGGGCTTGATTTTCTTGGCTGGCAGAATATATTTTATGCAATTCCAGAGTTGAAGTAAAGACAAATGAATGTCCCCATGGTGTAATCACCGGGTTGAAAAATCAGGTGACTTCAGTCTTCACATTCCCTGTTAGCGCAGTAAGTTTTTATGTTTTTTTATATCTTTGTTGGTGGATGAGTCAATGTTTAAATGGTCATTTATCATTTACTATATAAAAGAAAATCTATTGCCTGAAACTCATTTTTACAGTTGCAGGCAAACAGAAATAATCATTTTCAAGGACCTAAGGCTGTTTCTTGAAGAATGTCATCATTTTATCCTTATTTTACTTACTATTTACTTATATATGAACCAGGTTCTGAGAGCTGTACCCTGCAAGTCTTGGATGTAAACAGTTTCTACCAACTTCCTGCTGCAGCAAGTGAGGACAGGAAATTAGACTTTCCAGAAATCAAAGTTATCTTTCAGACAGATCAAAGACCCAGATGAAAGGCATCATGCCAGCCATAAGTGGTTGTGGCTTCCATCAGAGCCAAGTTGGATTAATTCTGGGTAGTTAGGTGATGACCAACTCCCTGTCTCACAGGGAGTGATTGCACTTATTCTCAGGGTGGTCCTGCTTTTTTCAGACATTTCAATAATTATTATTTCAAATATATAGACTTGAGTGTTGTAAACACTTGCTGCCTTTTCTATTCATGAAATGAAATAATCTGTTGGATGTAGAAAGGGATGATGATATACAAGGAAGTTGAACAGTGGCCATGAACATTGATAAGGGTGACTTCATAAAGAGTCTATAGGAGAGATAGGTTGGTGATTTAGAAGGAGCAGAAGTGCTCTAGAATCACCTAGACCTGATTGCAAGTCCTCTGCTGTTTAATAACTGAGTGGATACAAGGAATTTACTGAACCTCTCTGGCCTTATTTTTCTTAAGGTCATAAACAGGAGAAATAATCCTATCTATATCAGAGACTAGTTGTGAGTATGAAATAAAACATACATAAAAGACCTGCTAGACTGGCTGATGTGCCCTAGGAGCTCAATAAATATTAATTCACTCCTGGTTAATCACTCTCAGATCCAAGAATTCCCTTTGACTGGATCAGAGCAACTTGCCCCTGCAGATATCCTTGGAATGTAATCCTAGGCTAACCATAATTCAGACCTACACTAAAGCAGGTGGAATACGGATAAAGGGCCTTGTTTTAGTCCCAAATGCCCATCTATCCCTCCCTCTTCTTGAAACGCCTGTTGGGTGCCAGCTATGTATCAGTACCACGCTGGACCCTTACATACTTAACTTCCTGTAGTCATTATAACTGAAATGAGGTCACAGTGGTTATTCCAAGTTACCACAGAGGGGACTGAATTTCTGAGAAATCAACTAACTCAAAGTTTCACACCTGATAGATATAATTCTTCCCCCAAATCTTGTCCCACTTTCCCATTCTACCTCCCTCTAAGTTCTGTGATGCTAGAGAGAATTCTGAGATATGGTTTCTGTAAATCAGCCTGAGTGTTTACCATAACAAACTAATCAACACATGAACAAAAGGTAGAGCTTTAGGATTACTCTGCAGCCAGGGGGTATTGGCAACACAAACAATTTTGTGCTTCTCTCTGCTTGCTGGTTGATAGCACTGCACTGGGTGCCAGAGATACAGTGACATAACATGCCAGGCGGAGAGGAGAATCACCACCACGTATCAGACAGATCATAGGGAGGTGGTGGGAGAGAAAGCTGGGACCTGGCACAAGGGCTAAGCTGAAAGCAATTGATCCCGCAAGGCTAAAAATGTGAACTTAGAGGCCCCTGCGTTACATCTGTACACATGTTCTCTTTTCCACCACCTTTTTTAGGTTTCTAAAAAGTATGACTGAGAGGACAACGCTGCCAAATACATATCATTCATTGAAGCTTCTGTCCTGAATCCTGATCTGCTTACCCTCTCTGATCACCAGAGCTGGAAAGTGTAGAAACATCAGGATACATGTTTTCCTTTCTTTTCAAGTCTAGAACTGAGTTAGACCTGAGCAGCCTTTTTTTCCCCCCAAGGCCTTTCTGTACCCCACAAAGTCCTCTAAGTCTGTAGTTCTTATCCAAGGAGAGAGGAAAGGAAGAGAGTTGCATTTAGGCTATTGTACCCTTTCACTTTTCCCTCCAACAGCTGAGGTCCTAGCCTCCCATAGTTCCACTGTGAATTGATAATAGACCCTCTCTGAAGATAGAGTAGGTATTTAAATGGCCAGTGAGGACCCTTTCATTATGAAATACAGAAAACAAGTAGCTGCACCTTTAGAATCAATTGCTGGGGAAAATAGAGAGTGGTAAAAAGTTACGATGAAATGTAATTTTAAGAAGCGAATTTGTATTTTAATTATCAGAAAAACATCTATGTACCTTTGAAAAAAAGAGATAGTGGTGCATCTACTCGGGACACTCAGCATCAGAAAACTCTCAGTGTGTCCAATGGGACTTGTGGGCCCCTTGAAGTCATTTTGCAGCATCCTCACATGGGACAGTCTCAGCCACAGTTTGACAACCCTGCTCTTGGTAATGGGGAGCTACTGAGGAGGACTGTGATATACAAAGTGGTGTATAGATAGATCACTGACCGATAGATCACTGGAGACATAAGAGACTGACCACAGGGAGACTGGTGATGACATTATTCTAAGGATGAGGTTTGGGGGTTTAAGCCTATAGGGATGATGGCAATAGAAACAAAAACTATTTGACAGACGTAAAGAACATGTGAGTTTGTTTTTTTCTTATTTTTTGCTACTTGGATGTTGGAAGGAAATAAAGACACCAAATTTTCAAATCCTAGTGATTGAGTGCCTGATGTAGTAAAGAGTTGGCTTTAGGGAAAAAATGAAGTCAGTCTTAGCTACCTTGAAGTAATGGTGATTTATTCTTTTGGTGGGTGGGTAGGTGGGGATGCTGAGTAGGCAGTTAGAAATCTATGATTGAAGTTCAAAAGAGAGGTCATGACTGTAAATAGAGGTTGTGGAGTCATTTCTATAGAAGAAGGAATTGAAACCATAAGTAATGAAAAATACACTCTCTGAGAGAAAGTATGCAGAGCTAGAACAGTTGAAGATGGATCTGGAGTCTACCAGGGTCAGCCAACTTTTTTTGTAAAGAACCAGAGAGTAGATATCTTAAGCTTTGTGGGCCAAAGTTCTCTGTTGCAACTACTTAACTGTGCCTCATAGACCAAAAGCGACACAGACAATAGGCAAATAAATTGGCATGTGTTCCAGTAAAAATCTATTACAAAAATAGGTGGCTGGCTGGATTTGGCCTGAGGGCTTTAGTTTGCTGACCTCTGGTGTAGAAAGTTAAGTTCCATAAGGGCAAGGACCACATCTGTTTGGCTCACTATTGTGTCCCTAGCACCTGGCACAGCACCTGGCTTATAGTAGTTTCTTAGCAGACATTTGTTGAATTGATGAATGCTGTGGTAGAATGATTATGTCCATTCTTAGCTTTATTGGAGAAAAAAAAAAAAAGCAAGAGCGTTCTAAGAGTTATGAGGAAAGTCAGGATTGTATGACATAGACAAAAATCAAGAAAAGAGTGTGTCATTAAAGAAAAGTCTAGCAACATTGATGACTAGTAGGTTATGAAGAAGGAGGAGTTATAACACGTTTGACAATTAGTAACAAGTATAAAGATAAGAATAAAAGATCACAAGAATGTTATCAAAGAAAGGATATATACACACAAAATAACCTGGGTGTTAGGATAGAAGTATCTTTATGAAGGAGTTTGCATGGTGGAACTTCAATAGTTACTGCTATTAATATTTTAAAATTTTCAGTCAAAAAGATATGATTTTAATTATAATCCAAATCTGTGGATTAGGTTCGTATAATTCTAACATGATGATTTTGTGAACTATTTAAGGAGAATCAAACTTGTTTTTTGACATTATGTAGATAAAATAACCAGCTCGACTAATTTTTCTGAGTAGTTGTGTTGAAATTTGTCAAGCGTTTTCTTTTATTTTTTCCTAAATTTATGAGCTTTTAACTTTTGTGGATTTCCAACCTCACTTTATGAAGTCAATATTAAACATACGATTTAAACATTTTCTTCTTATTATGAGAGTCCAATGTTTACTTATTCCTTCCAGATTATCCCACACGGAGCTGTTGGAATTACCTTGTGATGATTTCAAAGAACATTTTCTCCTCTACACACTCTTATCCCAAGGTAAATTGATGGATTTCTAATGAATAAATTTCAGGACGAAAACATCAGCATTTTTATACTTCAGTTCAGAGTATTTAATTCCCTCCCCCTTAACTGTAGCCACGAGTCATTCTAAGTTTACGCGGCCCTTTTTAACAATGGAAAATTATTATTTTTTTGTACAATGTCGATCACCTCTGAATCATTTGTTACCTAGTGTGTTTAGTTTGTTATGCCTATGCAAGTGGGAGAAAAACAATACCATAAACATGTCTAATCATGTCATTGAAGCTTTTCTTGGAATAATTGGAGTGTGATGATGGAGCAGGGAGAAAAGAGGGGCTGGAAATTGAGGAAAAGGGTCTCAGCCTGAATTTTCCAAATTGGCTATTTATCTGGTTAATTCTTCATCTTTCCTCATCACCATGTCTGAATTGAGAAAATCTTCCTAATGATAATAAACTATGTCAAGAACAGATGGCTGATTTGATGTGATGAAAATAGCTGTGTCAATTGAGGGTATTTTTTTCCTTACCCATTTTGCTTTTCATCACTCTGGGGTTGGTGGTTCATATGTGTTTTTTTTTTAATTTTTTTTTTTTTTCTGAATTTACCCTCAGCCCAATAGAATGTGGTGAATTTCTCCCCAAAAGCAGTTTGGACCCTTTTTTCTGAAAGAAAGAAAGGAGAAAAGGCTTAAAAAAACACAATTATCACCTTTCCTGCCTTTTCTGCTTTAGCTAAGTTACTTTTGGAAGGATCAGTTTACAACAAATGTTTAGTGTCAGGAATTTTGCAGTTTCATAGGCCCTGACAGCTTGGCATGAAAAAGAGGTGGCATTATGTCAATTGTAAATGAGTATGCTATTTACATACTAATTAAACTTTGCACTAGTGGGGTGAAAGAATGTCATTTGGAGCACCCCACTTATTCTGTTTATATCATTGTTGTCTATTTAAACAGTCTATTGTTTGGCATGTCACAGTCTCATCCCCTAAATGCCATTTTTGTAACCTTGCACTGCTTTAAAAGTACTACCCCACTGCTTGGTAAATCAAACAAAATCAGTATATCTAAAAGCAAAGTGAATTCCCAGACTCACCTTGCTGCATAATAGCACTGAGTTTGATGATGCTGATGATGATAAAGATGCTGATGATAGTAACAGCTTTTATCAGATCATGTCTATGGCGTTTTGCTCAACAATTTTTAAATATTAACTCAATCTTCAAAGTAAGGTGTTTTTTGGTTATTACACCCCTTTACATTACATGAGGAAGTTGTGGTTGCACAGTCTATGAGGACATCAGGTCTTCAATGTCTGTGTTGTCCTCCACTATACAATACTGCTTTCTTCTCTGCTGTGTCATTGATCCACAAGGTGTCCCACTGCTATTAGATGTTTCCAGGGTTACTGAAAATATGCCAATGGCAGGAATTTCACTTATCATCTCAGTCCATTCACTTAAGGAAAAAAAGTGATCAACAATAGAGAACATATGTGTTCTCCAGTATATTATATTTCTCTGGTATATTTCTTATTTACATTAGAAATCTAACACTAATCCAGGCTCACATTACATACATACTTCCCACTGCCCTCCAGTTGCATTTTTATCCTTTCTTGTACCAAGGCAGGCTGCCCCAGTCTGCTGGTGTATGCTGTAACATAGAATCCGTGTGTGCTCTAGGAACCTGATTCAGGAACACCGGTAGTGTCTGTTAGTTTATAAAATAGCAAGTGATTAATAGCTATTTTATGCTTCTGCTTCACGTCTGCAGAAGGTGGTTTATTGGATTTGGCTAAGGACATTTTTTCTCACTGGATAAGGAACAGAATCAACATTATAGCATACCTGTGTGGGAGGTGGCTTAACATGATTTGCAGCGATAAAGCGCAAATCAGAACTTTTCCTGGCTGGCTCTGCTCACATGAGCTCACCATCCATGTGGATATTTATACCCCAGCGTTGAGAGTGCAGAGTTGGCATTCCTTGGCATTGTCAACAGAGTGCTGGTTTGTACTTCCTTTTTCTTTGAAAATGACAGAAACAGAAAGCCTAGGTAGTTGACATTAAAATAACTTGCCAAGAGAGGGTTGAACATATGATCCTTTATAGCTTTTTCCTCACTATTTTCAACAATCTTCAAGGTTGAAATAATTCCATAATAAAGTCAAAAATCCTGCAGAAGAAAAGAAAGAAAATATACTTTAGCTCTCCATCATTCCAACCACCATACCATATTTCATGAAATGTGACAGAGTTTTGCTCCACAACCTTGCCAAAGGAAAAAAATTCTAAATTTTAAGCTGATAACTTGAATGGTTCCAGAGATATCAACTTGTGAAAAGTCACAATTTTGTATTGTGCTGAAAAGCCACCTTACAACCCAGGGACTACCATCACTCTTTAATATCCAGCAGAGCCCCCTGCTGTGCTTTGTCAGTCACTAACAACATCCAAGTCTTCCCGTAAAAGTAATTCACACTTTTTTCACAACACTGTTGCTTTAATTACCACTGAACTCTGCTGATGCTGAGGCAGGCCTGGCAGGACCAAGGGAGGGTCAGAGACACAAAAGAAGCAAATAGCTTTTTTCCTTCCTTACTTTATTATTAACAAACCATCTTTGATGGAAATGTTCCTAGTTATGAGGCCTAGACTTAACTCTGGGTCCCTTGGCGTATTCATTATCAAAAGAGACCCACAGATGCCATTCAGAGAGAAAGAGAGAGAGAGAAATATTACCTAGAATCCCAATTAGAAATTAGAAATTTTGGTAAAGAACAGACTTAGCTATTCAAAACTGGCAAACAATGAATGCATTTCTCCTATTGCTGTCATTTTGTGCAAATGAACTTAAATTTCATACCAAACTGTCTTGCTGGACCAATGTCAACTTATCCACTTATTTACTGCAGATTTTTTTTTTCAGGATTAGTTGACACAATAAATCATGTACCAAAGGAAACCACAGAACTGCCAAAATCTACCAGTGCACAAAAGTGATACAAGGGCTTCCCTGGTGGCACAGTGGTTGAGAATCCGCCTGCCAATGCAGGGGATTTGGGTTCAAGCCCTGGTCTGGGAAGATCCCACATGCCACAGAGCAACTAAGCCCGTGCGCCACAACTACTGAGCCTGCACTCTAGAGCCCGCGAGCCACAGCTACTGAGCCCATGTGCTGCAACTACTGAAGCCCGCGTGCTTAGAGCCCGTGCACCACAACAAAGAGTAGCCCCTGCTCGCTGCAATTAGAGAAAGCCCACGCACAGCAACGAAGACCCAACGCAGCCAAATATAAATAAACAAATAAGTAAATTTATTTTTTTTAAAGTGATACAAAAAGCCTCTGCTTTATAAATAATATGACAGCAGTATGATAGGCATAACATCTTATGTGTCTAAGGCACCTTTCATTCCATATCACAAAGTATTTCTCCAATAAAACTATCCCTGTGAAACCAGCTTTCACTGTCTCCTCCACATAGAATATAAGGGTGCCTATCAGTAAACTTCATACATACTTTTAGGGAAGAAATAAATAGGTCTGTGACCTTAAGAAAATGACTTAAAAGACTGCTAAGCTTTCTCCTGGCTCTAAAATTGCATGTTTAAAACACTAAAATTTAAAGTCACACTGTAGGCTTGTCTAAGTATCCTCACGTATGTAATGCTACTATTGTTTATCATTTTTCATTTGCTAATTTATAATCTGATTTGTCAACCCTGTGCAAGGTTAGATTTAGCTGAAAGCGTGGTCCTGTGATAAATTAATATAGGTGAAATAATCATTGGCACCTATTGCAGACCAACTGACTCATATCCCAAGTCTTCTATAATTTGGGCCCAACCTTTTTTTTTTTTTTTTTTAATTAATTATTTATTTATGGCTGTGTTGGGTCTTCATTTCTGTGCGAGGGCTTTCTCCAGTTGTGGCAAGCGGGGGCCACTCTTCATCGCGGTGCGCGGGCCTCTCACTATCGCGGCCTCTTCCGTTGCGGAGCACAGGCTCCAGACGCGCAGGCTCAGTAGTTTTAGCTCATGGGCCCAGTTGCTCCGCGGCATGTGGGATCCTCCCAGACCAGGGCCCGAACCCGTGTCCCCTGCATTGGCAGGCAGGTTCTCAACCACTGCGCCACCAGGGAAGCCCGAGGGCCCAACCTTTTTGTATAGATATCTTTACTCCCATCTATGTAAACCCTATGGCTCAGTAGTTCTAAAATCTGATTGATCATCCAGATTTTCTGGCGGGGGAGAGCATTTAATAAATTAAAACATCTTGGAAGTGGGGTGTAGAATCTGTTGCTCCACAGGGTTCTTGGTTTCAGATAATGTGCTGGGCTTGGAGAGCTTCTTCACCAAACTCTTCTGCTGACTTCCTTACTTTCAACACCTGTCTTCCAGCATCTTCTGCTTAGTAATCTTTCAAGTTCTAGTACTGGTAGCACACATTTCATGCAGCAGTTACTGGCTTCTTCAGCTGGTAGTAGTCCTTGCCCTCTCAAAGCCCTGATAGTATTAAATACCTTCCCCTATGTTTTAAACCTTCTATGACAAGTTGCCATTACCTATGTTTTTCTCTTTATCTTTTCTTATATATTTATCTTATTAAAATATAAGCTTTTCCATCCAAGGTGTAGGTTATAACATTTTTCTCTGAATCCACATTATATAAAAAGATGCATTCCAACTGTCTATGGAATGGATGCCTGAATTTAATTTTATGTAGCACGTAAGACTGCAAACCAAGTTGAAATGACTAACTCCTGTTCATATATTCATTTTATGATACAAACACCGTGTAGCATACTGAATTGTTCAAAGGTGGCTGAACCAATATATATGCCTTCCCACATGCTCTTCTTAAAATGTTGACAAATATGTTGCGAGTTCCCCCACTGAGAGGTGGGGTCTATGTTCTCTTACCTTAAACCTGGGAAGGTCTTGATAACTGCTTTAACTAAAAATAATGTGATGACAGAGATCCTTTGGGACTTCTGGAGCTAGGTCACTAAAAGGTGACACAGCTTCTTCCTGTATCTCTCTTTTGGGAGCCAGATCTTGAGAGCCCAGACGTGACAGGGAAGGAGTCTGGCTCCCCTGGAGCCTCCACGTAGGAGAGACCACATGACTGACTACATGGTGATTAAAAGGAGCCCTGATGCTTTCAGTTCCCAGCAATTTTGTTGGGACCCCAAACACCATGGAGCAGAGAGGTACCATCCCAACTCTGCCCTAATTCCTGATGCAAAGAATCCCATGAGCATGACATATGGCCATTTTATGCCACTGTATTTTGGGATAATTGTTACTCAGAAGTAATCATTGGAACACCTAATCCCAGAGATCCAAAATGAGCAAAATAAACTATATCTCTGCTCTTATGAAGCTTGTATTCAGTGATAAGAAACCAAAAGGAATATATAAACAAGATAGAAACCTTTCATCTTGTTAAACTATTCTTAAACAGCTTTATTGAGGCACACTTGACATAAAATAAACTGCACATATTTCAAGTGTAAAATTTGATAAGTTTTGACATAATATATGCACCTATGAAACCACCACCATAGTCAAGGTAGTGAATATATCCCTCATCCCCCAAAGTTCCTTGTGTCACTTGGTAATCCTTCTTTCCTGCACTCAAGGAACCACAGATCTGCTTTCTGTCCCTTTAGGTTCATTTGCATTTTCTAGAATTTTATATAAATTGAAACCATATAGTATGCTCTCTTTTTGTCTAAAAAGAGCCAAAAAAGTATTCTTTTTTTTTCTTTACTGAGTACTATTCCATTGTATAGCTATACCACATTGTACTTATCCATCTGTGTTGTTTCTAGTTTTTAGCTGTTACAAATACAGCTGTTGCTCTAAACATCACGTGCAACTCTTTGTATGGACATCCACTTTTATTTTTCTTGAGTAAATATCTAGGAGTAAAATGGTTTCTCCTCGGTACCATAGCCCACGAACTCTCGCAAGGCAGTAAGTTGAGGCAATCTTAGGACTTATCTCATTGATTTTCTATCTCTCAGATATCACTCACTTTAGATACTTAATGTCTAATGTCTTAAAAACTGCATATATATATATTTTAAAATAAAGAAGAATTTACATATATATACATAAATTTACATATATTTATACATATTTTGTGGAAAATACAAATATATGTAAAATACATATATTTTACAAATATATATATATAAATTCTTATCTATTTTTAGTTGTTTCAGGTGGGACGGGAAATTATATGGTTCTTGTTACTCCACTTTGGTACTGTCTCCTTTAATTTCTTTCCAGGTTAAGGACTGAAGAGGTAGAAGAATGTTTGCCTGTCTTTGTGTCTCCTAGAAATTTGCTTTACAAACGCAGTTGGGTATTTGTGTCATGAAATAGAAAGCCTCTGCAATCTGTTATAACGTCTGGTTTTGACTCAGGGTCCTGCCACTTATTAGCTATGTGACTTTAGACAACTTACTTAGCTTCTCCAAGCCTCAGTTTTCTCATCTTTATAATGATAATATCAGTAATGTTCCAATAAAGGTGTAAAAATAATAATATCAATAATAACAATAACAGGAACAATGATAATAGTAAAAAATAATAACCATAACCATTTCGTAAGGTTGGCATAAGGTTAGAAGAGAACTTATTATGAAAAATACCAAGCGCAATGTCTGGAACGTCATAGGCTCTCAATAAATATTATTGATTATCATTGATATAATTTTTGGAGCAGGTCTCAGAATGGTGAGAAATTGTGTCAAACCCTTGGATAAAAGGAACATGGCAAATAGCTATAATATCATTGTATGGAATACTTAGTAATAAAGGTGGTTCCTCACTCTGAATAAAGGCTCTGGGTTTCGGTCCCTTTTCCAAATCCCATCGCTAGAGAATTGACATTCTGCAACCTTTACACACAGAAGCTTCAAGAAATTCAGTCAAATCATGTTAGGGATCTGGGAAAAGAACTTAAAGTTTGGTTAACAGAAATGATCCTCTCAGAGAAACTTGTTCTGTCCACTAGGGCTGCAGGAGGGTAGATGTGATGTGGAGCCTAACACAATTTGTAGAGTGAGTTTGTAGAGGAAAGCTCTCCATTTTGAACTGATTGAGAGTTTTCTGGTTGAGTGAACTGTGTGGCCAGGCCAGTAAGCTAAGGCAGAAGCTAAGGCTTCTTAGGTTCAATTTTCTGGTGAATTTCAGCCTTTACGTAGGACAGTATTGAATAGCTAGTTAAACTGTGTGTGTGTGTGTGGTGTGTGTGTGTGTGTGTGTGTGTGTGTGTTGTCAATGGAGAAACGAAGGGGCGTCTCAAAATTTTTCCATTGTTTTATGGCAATTTGAATCTTTGTGTATGAGCTGGTAGGTATGGATAATGTGGACTGCTGCATGAGAGTTTGAAAGATTTTGAGCTGCTTGAAATTTAAAAAGATTAACATTAAAACTCATAACAACTTTTCAAGGACTCTTATTGAAGACTATGCCTAATGCAGGGCTGCCATGTGCTGTGACATGACTGGGGCCACCTGAGACTGTGCCAGGCTAGTGAAGCACCAACGAGAAGCTTTGGTGCCAAAACAGTACATACGGGTTGTAGGAAGGTATTCTTTTTACTTCTTTGTGCAATACTGTTTTCAGACCCAGGCAAAAGCTGCCCCTGCCTTGTGTCCCGTGCTTTACTGAGCCCACTTTGTTCCTCCTCCTTAAGGGGTCAAGTATCCAAAGTACCAAAGGACTTTCCCAACCAGATCCTGAACACCTGCCCCCTTCTAGGCCAAGCTCTGAATATACCAGACCCCTAAATTCCTGCCCAAATGGCCCCAAGTCCACTTCTACGTCCTGTGCAGGCCTTTTCCCTTAGTCCATTCTCTTAGAAGTTGACCTTACCTGTGGCCTTTGCACCCCTGAGAGCTGGGTATGCCCTGAGCATGGAAATGTAGGAAGACGTGTCCACACACACATGAACACCCTCCCCGTGCAGGGATGGGGAGAGAAGGAGGCGGGTCAGGGGCTGGTATAAGTTTTCCCTCTTCTGTCAATTCCAGCACAGAACTCCAAGAAGCCCGAAGATTCTAAATTGACAGCTGGACTTCTTCATTGTTATTACAGTATATTAATCAAGATAGGAGGATAGAACCTATTTTTGTCAACAGTTTACTAGATTGCTTTGTAATGTTAAAATATTTTCATATATAGTATATGGGCCTTGTGGTCTTCCTCCCGACACTTCAAATGTTAGGGGTAATCCTTGCTTTGTGACTTTCTTCCAAAAAGGTGTGTCCTTCTCGCTCTTGCTTATCTCCTTCATTCTCCTTCATGTACAAAGTAAAGGTAAAACAGAGGTCAGAGGGACAAAACACTGATGAATCAGCCAGATCCTTTTGTCCTAAGGTGTCTACTTTATGATCTGCTGTGTAATTACCACTTCTGCCGCCTGTAGAGACAGTGTAATGAAATGCTTTCCTCTTTGGCATCTTCAGAGGAGAGAGTCAGCAGTATGGTCATTAAGTCCTAGAATCCCTGGATCCCTAGTCAGTCTCAGTATCTCCTTTATCCTCTCCGCAGACTGCTTGAAATTCTCCAGCTGGTGCGTGGGTACCAGTTTTTGATTTGCCCTCGGAGAGGTCATGTGATCTGAGCAATTTCTATCACTATTTTCCCTCATCTTCCTCTGTCAACTGCCCAGTGCTCTTGTGACCCACCACCTACATCTGGTGAGACAGGAAGGTTTCCTCTCTACAAATGTTGACCTCCTTCTTGTCTGCCTTGTGTGCACTTAACACCTTCTTCAAGTTGCAATGCAAGATTTCCCTCTTCTTACAGAACACCTCCCTGATGTAGTCAGAAAAAGTTAAGTTTGGAGTCACACAGAACCGGATTTCGGTTCAATGCTTTGTTCATGACTGTGTCACCTCTCATAGGTCACTCAACCTTTCAGAGCCTCAGTCTGCCAGTAAACAGGTATGACAGCTTTCTGCATGTCTGTTGAGGTGATTCAGAGATTTAATTTCTGTAAAGCACCTGGTGTGTTTCTAGGTCATTCCTTATGTTGACTCTTCCGGTCAATGTAAGAACTTCTTCCTATATGCGTTTAGAATTTTTATAACGAACCTCAGATAACCCGGAACAACATAAAGACATCAGGCCATAAGAAAATCTGATACATTTGAGGAAGGGTTACTAGTTTTTAGTGCCCGGATTTTTGAGCATATATGCTGCAGAGGTAGACTGAAACCAAATTGGGACAGACATTTTAGATTAAATGAAGAAATTTGACCTACTGTGATTTCTTAGAATTCCTGGAGTGGTTAGGTAATCTTTCTATCTTCTTTAGATAAAATGTAATTAAACATCTTAAAACACCTCAGCTTAATGTATACACGGTGATAACATGTTACCAGGGGAAGCATTGGGACTTCGTTGCCTACAACCATGCACCTGCTTAGTTACCAAAGCATGCTTGCCATCACATCAGAGATAGGCTCTGAATAAATTAGCTATGTTAAACGTGGCCTTATGCTTTGGATCCAGCGAGACTCTCATATTCTTCTTTTCTTCCTACCTTTATGTTACAGTTTATTATGATTATGTTTTAAATTATACAGCAGGTTCTTATTAGTTATCTATTTTGTACATATTAGTGTATATATGTCAATCTATTATACTCTTAATCCTCATTTTCTCCCAAACTAGACAAACTGTTTCATATAGATTTTCTTCGGTGCCTGTGTTTCAAAATGAAAATTCCTACCAATTTGAGATACCAATGCTTTAGCCACATACCAAGTTGGAGTTTCTCCAGTGTGCATGTGCTCCTTATGAAATGGAAGAAGGCGAACTGCCAATCAAAAGACTAGTTGCAGGTTGCAGGCAGAGACCAGATTGGTGACAATTGCTGGCATAGTGCCCGGCACAGTGCCCTGTACACAGACATGCTCTAAAAATGCTGTTGGGTCCGGTCAAGCCTTCTGTATTCCAGCTAAGAGCCCTCCTTTGAAGACATGACATTTGTTCAACCTAGAACTGGGGGGAAGGCAGCAGTATGGACAGTCTCCAATTAGTCAGAAGATTTTAATCTACTTTGCAGAACTAATCGAATGGTTGTGCTTCCCCAGCGTTCACGTGAATTGCACCCTAGCTGGAGGTTAACAGACTAAACAATAGCAGCAGCAATTAAGTGGATGTAAATGAATGTGATAGGCTAATTCTCACAAGGAGAACATCAATGTGTCAGTGTCAATGCACTGGTGCCTGCAATGAAAGAGGAATTGACTGGGATGAAGGTAATATGTAGCAAGTTTGCTAGGTTGTATAGACTTCAACTGCACTAGTTGGGAAATTCTCTGGATGTAGGCAGGAGGAATAAACATAAGTAATGACAACAGTCCTCTTCTATATATGCTCTTGTGGGAGGGTAAGAAAGAAAATGCCATACATTCACATAAATGCATTTAAAGTATTATACCTCATGGTGTACCTTGACTATGAGATGAATTGTTGGATATGGAATTGAGTAAAGCATAAATCTACTTACAATAAGGAGAAGGACAGTTTCATGACCTGGGAGGCTGAGACTTCAAAACAGGACAGACTTCTCTGGCCTTTTTCATATTTAGAAATGGGGACTGATGGACTGTAAAAGTTTATTGCTGCAGGGTTTCAGCAGAGTCTAGAAAGACAGAAGTTGTGGAGCAATAGGGAAATTTGAGGTTTTGCTTAGGTTCTGTTGTTCAGCACTTTGATGCTTTTAGGAAATTTCCACAACTGTAGAATAGAGCTTGGGGCTTGGAGGGAATATGAAATCTGTAAAGGTAAATTCTTTTTGATTAAAGCGTCTGCAAACATTATATGAGCTGTCTGAAAGAAAAATGTATGAATGCAATGAGTATAGACTGACGCCCGTTCTCCTGCTCCTGGGTCATCCCAAAGCACTTCTAGAATCCACTGAGTGAGGCAGAGTTCTGTCCACTCTTCTGGCAGGGGATGAGCCACCATCTACCTTTCCCCATAAATCTGCAGAGGACATCCCTACGTGTACTAGCTCCTTGGTTCTTGATGGACATATCATAGATGGTCCCTCTTACTGTCATAATGCATAGCCTATCAAAAATTAAAGGATGGAAGAGAAGAGTCGATCAGATGTGTAAATGAAGGAAGTCAATCACAATACAATACATGAGATAAAAAGTCTTCTGTTGAAGACTCATTTCTCAAAAAACGACTGAGTCATTACAATAAACCAAGGGAAATGGATCAAAATTATTAGACTGGTAGAATGAGAGAATGATTGAGAGAATGGAAAACAAAACAAAACATCTGTCACCTGGAAAAAGAAAAGTGGAGAGATATATAGAGAGAGATAGATATAGATAGATATAGATATAGATAGATAGATAGATAGATAGATATGGTCTTTTTAAGAGTATGTTCAGAAGATTTTTGGAAAGCATGGTCTGAGAAATCAAAGTTTTGAGAGTTGGTGAAGCCCAATGAAGACCCAAATTATTTATCATTATACAAATACGTTGTATAAACAATGAGATTGAGATAAAGCTGTACATGAATGAAGTGACTTACAGTTTTGGTTCTTAACTTTTCTGTTACTTTTAAAAATTGTTGAATAGAAAACTATAAGTCCTCATTTCTGCCAGGATCAAACCTATGACTTTGTCTACTTATAGAAATAAATTTTATTGGGAAAAGTTTGAACTTGAACAATTGAATGGTAAGGAGTTAATACAAATTCAAGTTCAGGTAAATTAGTAGCATAGCTGATTTAGATCAGTCTCCCAATCCCATCTTTTTGTAGGCAAAGCCTCAAAGAAAGGTGAAAGCAATTTAATGAAAACTTACTTAGCAAATTAGGTAAGTATATTATAAATATTACAAATTAGCAATTTCTTTCCAGTAAAGAAGAGATGAAACAATGAGTAACATAAGTTAGACTATCATGCCTCAGTGATTTAAGTAGTCAGTCATTTTAGAGATATGAGATCTTTGAGGTTGTAATGCATCTGAACTGTATGTTTACTAGGACCATTCTTACAAGCAGAAAATGTGAAAACAACGAAGCATCGGTAATAAGATCCTGTAAAACAAACAGCATGCGTTTAAAAGGAAGGAAAAAATAGAGGCATAAATTTGACTCCATTGAGACAGATGACTGATTTCATCTCCAGGTGGAAGGCAATGACTTAGACATACCTGGTGTTGTGCAACAGATGTGGAATTTGAGGAAATATTGATCTATTTTGCTATTATTTACGCAGGCATATTGTCACAGAAAGAATACATTCTCTCTCTGTATAAATTAGGTAAAAATGTATTTGTATTATGGGGAAGGTGAGTTAGGAGGTGAGTTAGAACTAGAAAACTTTGTGCCTTTCTTTTTTTTTTAAGTCAAAGAAATAGCAGCCTAAATGATCAACTTGTAACTATGTTCCTGATGAAATTGTGGAAAAACAAAGAGTGTGATAGAAGGTATTTAAATAAATTGTGTTCTCTGAGTCCTGATAAGCAATAAAAAATATAGTATTAAATGTACAGCATGATAACTATAATTAAAATAAGGTATTGAACACTGTGAATACGCTACGAGAGTGGATTTCAGGTGCCCTCATCACACACACAAAAACTGGTAACTATATGAGGAGAAAATATGTTTATTAGCTTGACTGTAGTCATCAGTTCACTGTGTATATGCATATCAAATCATGATGTTGTATACCTTAAATCTACACAATTTTACTAAACAAAATCAAATAATAAAAAAGGAACATAGTATTCTCTTAATTTCTGAATTTTAGTAACATCTCCTGGGAGTCAGTAGGGACTGGAAAAGTGGTTAAAGATAGTTATCCTAATTTTATTGGAGAAGAAGGTGGTTCTCTTACCTGAACTTACACAGTCATCATGGATGGAAATCCACAGATGGAAATCAGGTTTCATAGCATCTAATTTGATTCTTACAAAATGTGTGGACACGTATCTTTTGGCAAAAATGAAGTAAAATGTCTGTCTTGCATGGTCAGTCAAACTTGCATGATCTGTTTCCATTGTGCCTGGAACTACTCCACATCCTTGATGTACATCATCCTATTTCATAGTCATAATAAGTGAGTACATTAAATATTATTATTCCCTCTTTATAAATGAGCAAACTGTTCCTCAGAGAGGGTAAGAAACTTGCTAATGCTCTCCCAGCCTCTGAGCAGCTGGGGCCAGGAGTCTAACAGGTGAACTGCCCACTAAAAGGGCGTTATAAAGTCTATAATGGTAATACGCATACATTTTGGGACAGAAATCATTGCATCGAGTAATAGTGTTATCAGAAAATTTCTGCTAATTTTAAGATCCATCAGTTCATAAATGGCTTCTTCACAAGGCTCTGGTCATTTGAAGTATTTTAGGTATTAAAGAGGACAATTTGGTCATGGCTGAAAATGGACCAGACACCTGAATATTTCCCTTTTTGGGGGCCAAATTCCAATTCCTATGTTAATACAAAGAAAAGGAAGGAAGGAAGAGAGGGAGGGAGGGAGGGAGGAAAGAAGAAAGAAAGAAAGAAGGAGAGAGAGAAAAGAAAATGAAAAAGAAAAGAAAAGACAGGGACTTAGGGTAAAATCTGTGGCCATTGTAAATGTTTGAAAACTTTCTAGATGTGGAAGGGCATTGGTGCATTTTCCTAACAATAGTATAAGATATATACAATCTATGTATATTCAAGGGAGATGAACCAGAATTGACAGCAATATGTGGCCATTAATGACAAACACTAGTCTATGCAGTCTTTGATTTGTATCAAAGATAAAGTATTTAAACAAAGTATTAAAGATAAAATGACTAAAATGGATAATTGGCCATTTTGAAGTCCATTCATTCCAGTGGGCCTGTGCCATGTACCTACATAAAATGTTTTTTTAAGGAGCAAAATAGGCTTGCAGGATTTGTTGTGAATTCAAATTATTTAACCCCAAGTTCCATGCACGTCTTTCTAATGGGTGAATGGTAGCATGCTCTCTTTTTTTTTTTTCAAAGACTGTCTTTGATGTATACCATTTTTAAAGTCTTTTTCTAAAATATATTTATTCGGTTGCGCCGGGTCTTAGTTGCTGCAGGCGGGTGGGCTCCTTAGTTGTGGCGTGTGAACTCTTGGTTGCAGCATGCATGTGGGATCTAGTTCCCTGACCAGGGATTAAACCCACACCCCCTGCATTGGAAGGCGAAGTCTTAACCACTGGACCGGACTGCCAGGGGAATCCCCATAAAAGTTAAGGCTTTTTTTTTTAGATTTTGGCTGTACTCCGTGGCATGTGGGATCTTAGTTCCCCAACTAGGGATCGAAGCATCCTCTCTTTATTTAGAGTTAAAATGATAACAGAGCTATGCCATGCAGAGTATGAATTCCCATGCCTGGACCAGGTGTGCTGGCCAGTGGAGAGGCAGTCAGTCTGTATGCAGCGAGTATACACCATTCCTAGTCTATTGGAGTCCGGCAGGTGACACCTTAGCCTCTTCTAGAACATATAACATTCTTTCTCAGATTCTCAGGATTCTGTGTCAGCTGCCGTGTACCAGTCACTAACTTCTCTGTGTGCGATGTGAGGTTAATGAGAAATGACAAGTTGCTTTTTTGCCTCAGTGTATAGAAGCCACGAGGCACACTTTCCCAATTGCCATTACCGTGACACTCACTTATGACGCATGGATCATATTTCAACATACGAGAAGGCATGCACAGGTTTAATATGTATATCCCAGGTACATGGCAATGTATGCATACCCATTCAGGGTGAAATCTACAGAACTGGGTTTCTACAACATTCTGTCTAGGTCCATAAACTCTATTGAAGTGAACTCAGTGGAAGACGGAAGCTTTCTAAAGGAGCAACAAAATACTTCCAAGGAATATGAGTGACTTCTCAGTAGTCTTGTATGGAATGAAAAATGCAGTCACAGTGTTTAATAACTTACTAGAATAAGAGACAGTGAATACAATCATCTGCTCTTCTGAGCTGACCCCCTACCCCCATGATCTTTATTAGCTTTGTCCTGACAATGTGACCTTCTTGAGCTCTACCCAGTCCTGACGGCCACATAAAACCCACAGACAGATAGGGAACCAGTGCAGCTTTTGCAGATTGAGGATCGTGTTCAAGCTTATGAATCAGTTTTTTCTATGTGTGGACATGACAACTATGGAAAAACTGTAATTTAGGACATATTTTCTTTATCCTTTTATGTCGAATTTCACTTTAATGTGATGCAAATGACAGTAAGAAATACATTCAGTGAATGTTAAAGCCTTCCCATTAAAAATTCTGTATGCATTTTACATTCTAATTCATGTACAGTCAAAAACCCTGATAAAATCACAGTGCTGATTTGACTGCTGCACTTATCGTATTAATGAGGATACTTTATGCCTTTTGAAAATTGGGATATGGTCCATTATGTGATTGTAAATGATGTGATTGTATCACATAAATTTGTTATTCAATCCCACCCCTCCCTCCAGTCAGCTTTGTATATAAGAAGATTCATTGGTGAGCCAGAACTGAGGCTGGAAAACTGAACTGCAAATTAGACTTTTCTTTTGTCTTTATTTCCATTTATAGAAAAGAGTATGATAAACACGCAAATGTATGTGTATATAAGTATATATATATGTATGTATTTTTTTCTTATTTTTAAAAAAATTTTCCTAAAAAACAGAGGAAAGAACATACCAAAGAAGTCGAGATGAGAAAAGGAAGCGGCCGGGCCTGAGGCTCCATGAGGTACGTAGTGCTTTCCCCTCACAGGCACGGCAGTTCCCTCTACTTCTTGGCCAATTCTGGATTGACTGTTGTGGGGAAATCTTCCCTTCTCTTTCCTTGACTTTCAACCAGTGAAAGGTTTGAGAACTGTTCTTGGCCAAGGTTTCCTGATTTTGAGTTGCATTTGCATTCCTATAAATACACACTTCTCTTTCTATTGATTTATTTTTCTGTCTTGCTGGCCTAATTAGTCATCATTACCTCCAGGAGCACCCAGTGCGGGTGATCTGTGAACACAACTGCAGGAGTCCTTTGGCTTCCTTCTGTCCCTGGAGCTTCTGTTTCTGAATCTGAGGCATAGATGTCTACCTTGGTAAAGGTCAAAGAACTATTTTTTTCTTCTCCTGCCCATCATTAAAGACACTGACACCTAGCCTAACATCAACACTCCAAAGTCCCCACAGAAGAAATTAGAGCCCTGACCACAGAAGTGGCTTCAGAGCTCTCAGATTAAAACAGAGAAGGGGGGCTTCCCTGGTGGCGCAGTGGTTGAGAGTCCGCCTGCCGATGCAGGGGACACGGGTTAGTGCCCCAGTCCGGGAAGATCCCACATGCCGCGGAGCGGCTGGGCCCGTGAGCCATGGCCGCTGAGCCTGCGCGTCCGGAGCCTGTGCTCTGCAACGGGAGAGGCCACAACAGTGAGAGGCCCGCGTACCGCAAAAAAAAAAAAAAAAAAAAAAAAAAAAACAGAGAAGGGGACCCCCCAGTCTGTGGTGGAGTAGCTCTCATAGCCTCAAATTGTCCCTTTAATGATGGTCTCTCACCTTATCTTGTGATTATCCTAGAGAAGCCCACAGATTGAGGTGCTTTCTGCTTGCCCAAGCCATGACCATTGTCAGTTGTTGCCTGTACTTCCATGTTTCTTAAACATCACCTTTGCTTTGGGATTCCTGAGGGCTTGTAGGCTGGCTCTTTCTTTTTCTTTATCCCTTCCCAAAATTATCAGCTGTTGCCTGGAACTGGAGGAAGTGGTGATGCCCTTCACAATAGTGTGGAGTCTTTAGAGTTCGGACATGCAGATGCCCAGGTTCTTGACACCCACATGGCAATCTTCCATTTCTGACTCTTGTTCTTACTCATCCTGGAACCTGACCTTTAGGCTTTATCAAGCTCTGTGTTTTCCCAGATCTCAGCTATTGTGGATGAAATTGTTTTGTTTTGTTTTTAAGGTCTGTCTCTGTCCTGCTGTAACATCAAAACTACCATGTGTTCCTTCCCCTTAACCCCATTCGAAAGGAGAGGTACCATAGAGAATGGCTGGCATAGGAGAATACAAATATCATTATAAGCTTTATTTTTTAAATGTCTTATGGGAAAAGATAAGTTGCTTGACGAAGATATACCAAAAGATCACAGGGGGGCTTTCACGATGGGAGGTAGGTTTTTTACCTACTTTTGGATTCAAGGCCAATAAGAACTTTATACAGTCTTCTGGACAAAGCTTACTACATCCTAATCTCTGCAAATCCACTCTGTTCTGCTCACCGCTCTCCTTATTAATCAGTTCTGCCGAGCTGTACCCTTCTCAGTACTGTTACACACACTGCATTTTTATGCTTCTGTTACTGAGTGGCCTTTTCTATATTTTTGCTTTGTCTTGCATTCAGTTACTCACAGCGTGGTCTATAGAATAGGATACCATCCCTGCCTACATTTAGGCAACAGCATATTGTCATCTTGCTTCATATATTTCACTTCTATCTCTTTGAGGAGGAAGCTCATTTGAGAAATCTTCACTCTGCCTTTGGGGAGGAATCATTTACCTGCTTCTACCTGGGCTGAAATTTGCTCACTCCCTTTGTTAATAAAAATTTTAAAAAAAACTTATTTACATCTCCTCAGATACTATTAGTTAGCTCAATTGCCTAATTGTTGTAGCTTTAAGAAAGACCAAGTCATTTTCTTGTTTTCAATCACTGTCAGTCTATTTTATGGGTTCCGCAATACCACATTCACAAGTCTGCCTACTTTCTTTGGGAAGATTTTTCTATTTCACTCTGATGCGCAACATTGTGTACATGGTCCAGCTCCCCTTCAGGCATAGGAAATATGGCTAAACAACTCCGCCCCACCCCCCGTCCCATAAAAGAGCAGAGAGGAAGATATTAGGCCTGGCAATATGGCTTATCACCTTGGACTCTATGCCTGAGGCTCAGGGCAGCTTAGCATACTTGGTTCTATATGAATTCACCCCGATTTTTCTTCTCTCGTCTTTTCTACTGTCTTAAGAGTTCCTTAGAATAAATTTTCCTACCTAAGATGGATCTCCCCTTTTCTCTCTTGGCAATGCTGAGTAAATCAGGGTGTAGAATATTTACGCATGCAAACCACTCTGAGAGGTATTGCTGGCGGAAGCCACGCTGTTCGTATGCTATTCTGTACCCAACTGTGGATAATAACGGAATTGATTTTACCCAAGGAAAGACAAAGGAAACTCTGGGCTGCTTTCTGCATTATTTTGTTCTCAGGTTATTCTGTTCTGAATGGTAAGATCTCTCACTGGAGTAGTGGGTCACATTTAGCTTCCTTTTTGGCAAATCCCTTGTGGGGCAACTTCCAGCACTGGTCTGTGAGGTATTACTATTCTATGTGTGTGTGTGTGTGTGTGTGTGTGTGTGTGTGTGTGTGTGCGCGCGCACGCACGTGCTATCAGGCTATAACATGAGTAAGCTTGTGTTTGCAAGTCTCCATAAATAATTTTTAAAGTTATTCTATTAGGAAAATAAATTTTAAGCTGGAACTAAAACTTGGCTTTCAGATGCTCTGAAAGTTGGGTTTAAAGAAGACTGTTCTATAATAAATTGTAATATGACCACAAGTAAGTCAACCTCCATAAATTATAAGGGCAATACTGATAACAGCCAGTGTAAATTGAGTGCTTAGTACTACTCATGTATTTCCAGGTGTTTCATGCTTATTAATTCACTAGATCCTTAAGAATAACCGCTTTAGGTATGTATTATTATTATCCCTATTTTACAGCTGTGGAAACTGAGGCATAGAGAGAGGTTATTTTCCTTGTTCAAGCCATAGGTGGTAAGTGGCAGATCCAAGATTCAAACCAGGTGGCGCTGGCTTCTAAGTCTTGACTCAGATACTGTACTTTCCACCTCATGGAGAGAAAAATCTACAGTCTCTTCTATAGTGAGCATCTAGTCAGCAAGATGCTTTACAAATAACTTAAGAAAATTCTGATGAAATAATTTATAATTGTAATGATTTCTTTGTGATTCTTTCAACTATATTATCTTTTAATGTTAAAATAAAAAACAGTTATCTTGCATAACGTAGAGAATTCAAGGAAGTTAACAACATTAATGGTGGTTGCCTTTAAAAAACTCTAAATCTTGCGTATTTGTTATATGATTTCTTGCACGATTACTTTCAATTTATATCTCTGTCTCATTCCTTGCTTTCTGATGATGCTCACTGGTGCTTTTATGAAGGTGAGAAGGTACATACCCATTGAGTGTGTCTCTGGAAAGTGCAGAGAGATTCAACAGGAAGTCTCAGTTTTTGCCTGTGCTTAAAATGTGTACCACCAGATGTGTCCCAGGGCTGATCTTCACAATCAGGTGTTTTCAAAGAAAGATAGTGAAAGCTTAAGGGTCCACCCTCACACCAACTTTCTGGGCCTTGTTAACGCAAGGTCAGGTTCTTTAGCTCAGTGCCCCAGAGTTGCTATGAATGTGCTAGAGAATCCTGCATACACAAAGACAAAGAATGCATTGGATGTCCTGGAATTTTGAAAGTTCAAGGAATATTTGATTTTATATATTATCTATTACTTGCTGAAGATAGCTTGCCTCTAGGTCACACAGAATTAAGAATAGGGAATAGAATGCTCTGTTGATCTTGCACAAGTATTACCCATTGGATTGTACGAATAAGCATCAAACTAGTGGTCAGGAATTACAAATTTGTGCAAGTTAGCATAAATATCATAAAGCTTTCGGGGGCCCCCAAAGAATTCTTTATATCTGGCTCTGGTTCCAACCAAGTCTTCGCTATTGAATCAATACATCGGATCAAGAATGATTGGAGCACCAGAGTCAAACCGTCCTATCAAAATAATTATCTTTAATTAATATAATTATTGATCATGTAGTAGAAGTCACTGTCTAAATGATATAAGGCTTTTAGGATTTCATGGGAATGCTTTACAACTTAATTATGTTTCCCTGGGAGATTATAACATAATTCAATTTATTTCTCCCACGTGTTTCATCAATCATTATGTGAATAGAAGGAATATCAGAATCTCATTTCTATGTCAATTCCTGCAGAATTTACACAAGTCCTTTCAGTAGTACAGAGCTGATTAGAAGAAGACAGGGTCCCTCCCACATGGGAACGATCCCCTACATCCCTGTAGTGTTGGTGCCACATTCTGTTGTGTTTTTAGTATGTGGTGGGGACACAGCTGCAAAAAGCCTGTGATTGCTGTGTTCCAGCTTTCATAGCAAACCAAACTGAGGCCGATGTAAAGTTGCCTTCTTAGATGTGTCAGAGCTGTGTCTTTCTCTGAGCCCTGATTTCCTTATCCAAGGAGGCAAAAGTTGGCGAGGCTTCCTTCCACTTGCAAAGCTCAATGCTCTAGTCTTGCTTGCCGTTTAGCTTTCCCAGTGTCTTCAGTGGCACCTCTCAAAGTTTAAGGTACTTAGGAATCACCAGGGATCTTGTGAACATGCACATTCTGATTCAGTAGGTCTTGGTGAGACCTGGGCTCCTTCCTTTCTAACGAACTCCCAGGTGATGCTGGAGCTTCTGGTCTGTGAACCACCCTTCCAGTATCAAAGATCTAAACGACGCACAGAGGCAAGGAGGGAAAAGCTAGCTCTTCGTCCTCCTTTGGTAGCACATCCATTTGCTTCCCTCCCAGGGCTGCGATTCTCAGCTGTCTTCAGGAGAGCACTGCAACATGCCTCCTCTTTCTAGTTCCACCAAAGCAGAAATGGGGTTTCAAGAAGAGTGAGTGCGTCCATACAGAGCACAAAAATCCCTTCTCTAAGGAGGAAACCACAGAGCTTATCAGGAAAGATGTGTGCCTCTAATGTCAGCCATCCCCAGCCGGCTGAACTATGAAATAAATGAGGTGGAGTTTAATTTTAGGCTCTACAAATTCGTAATGTGTTCATCATTCCTGTTGCCATTTTGCATGGCAGGCTGAAGTTGACAGACATGTTTTGTGAGGAGAGGTGCATTTGAGTTCTGGTATAATGAAGCCCTGGCATCCTCTCCTGTCCCTCCTCTAATCTCCACTCACAGCTATGAGAGAGAGACGCCGCTCACAGTAGAGGTTTTCACAGTTGACAGTGTGTATCCCTTTTGGCTTCCTGGGGGCAGGCTCTTGGGGGGATTTTTCCAAGCGTGTTTCCCAGCAGAGGGCGCACCGCCCCAGGGCCTTGGTCCCAGAGCAGTTTCCTCCTCTGGGGTGTCATGACTAGGCTGGTGAGGCCTGCGGGAGGATCAGAAATGGGCCCTCTGGAAGAGGGGAGATGAAGAACATTTTAAGGGAGAAAATCAAATCAAATCATTTTAGATCTGAATCAGTGACTTTTGAAATCAGATGTCTACCTGGCTACCGTTAATAGGCAGCTTGTCATAATTCTCAGCTATTGCAACACAAACTTTTCTTTCTTAAAGCTTCCCTGAACCTTGCATTGTCCAGCATTTGTATTCTTCACTTTAATGAGTGCTAAATAAGAATTATATAAAAATCTTTAATAATTCTCACTGGACAGTTAATTAAGCAGTGAGAAGTCCTTAGAACTGTTACTCTTTCTGCCTTTTACAGACAAGTGCTTCCACAGATTCCAAGGGAAGAGGTCACATTTATACATATATATATATATATAATGATGTGTGGGTTAGTAAGTTTTCTCAGTAACAAATGACCTCCCTAATGAGCTGAAATAGTAAAATAAAAATCTACCTTTTTGTGGCCCACTTTCCCTGAACTCTACTCTTCACTTTCCTCAAACTTCTTTGCACAGGAAATGAATTCCCTGTACCTCTGGGGGGGCGGGGGGGGGGGGAGGTTTGAATGTGTTGATCTCAAGTTTTCCAAGTTTTCTGTTCCTCTGTAAATCATACGGGCATGACCCACCCCAGTCATTCATTACAAAATTCTTTCCTTTCTTTCTTTCTCTCTTTTTTTAAAACAGCTTCTGTTTTTCCTCATTTTTGATGGATCCTACCACAAACTTCAGCTAGAGTGAGTGCAGACGACCATAACATTACTCTCACATAGAGGGTATTTTATTAAGTCCAGCAGTTAAAAATGTACAAAGTTCCTTGTAATAATCCGTTCATTCTGTTCTCGCCTGATTCTTGGAGTAAGCCTGCACAATTATTCAAATCCCAGCTTTTAGCTGCAGCATACACCTCGCCATGGGGCTATGCCTCTGTAATCTTGCTTTGGTCTTGCATGTCAAATGGAATTAACTCCCATAAGAAATGTGTGCGAAGACAACCCAAAGTGTCTAATCCTGCTGCTGTCTTAAATTTCTGAAACTCTGAGCTGTCATCTTTTTCTATTGCTTTGTTGAAGTTCTCACTTATGCTTCAGTCCATCCAAAGTTGAAGTTTAGGAACATTTGCATTTTTATATATTTTTTCATTTATGCTCTCTCTTGGCCTTTTCACATGTTCTCTTTGTAGCAGAAGGGTTTCTTTCTTCCTTCAAATTCCAAGACTATTTTATACACAGTGGAATTTCAATGGGAGGTGAATTCACTTTTTTTTTTTTCCTGAGCGTGTACACAAGTTGAAACACAGATAACTCTAGCATGTGAAGAGTCACAAGCCAAATACAAAGAGATATAGGCAAAAGGGGTGTGTGTATGTGTGTGTCTGAGTATCATGTGAGAGAGGAGAGAAAAAAATAATGATATCATTATGATTACTATACCTTAACCACTCAACCTAGCTAATCACAAAAACTAATTCTGTCTCGATTGAATCTCAAACTGCATCATCTCCCTCATGAATAAAATGCCTGGTGAAATGAGCGTGGTTAGGCTACTTGCATGTGGTATTCAGGCTCGTTCTTCCTTCTCTAGGGGGCATACTGTTTAAAACTACGATCCTCTTCCTCACCATATTCCTCTATTTACCATGTCCTGCAATTCCTCGCCTTGAGAAATCTGGAAAAATACTCAGTATCTGGAACACAAAGCAGGCACTTAAGTATTTGTTGAATTCCTTTGAATGAATAACAACAGTTTATTCTATTCTCTCTGAATGACGTACCCTGTTGCCTCGATTTACAAATTAAATCATTTGATCTGGATATGAGAGCTGCCCGGGCTTTTCAGAAACTTCCCTCACAGCCTGTGTGTTCAGTCTGATAATTACACGTGGTACCTATTTTTAAATCACCCGTTATTCAGCACTGTGGGTTTTTCGAGGTGTCTTGACTAAGTGAGGTGTGGAAGCTTTAGACTGTAACTTGGTATGGTGGCTATTTAATAAGTGGTAAACCGCAGCGTTCTCCATTTGAAAGTTAATTAAGGCCACTAGCTGACCAGGCTTGTGCAGAAAACATGTTCATGGTTTAGCCATGGAAACAGTCACAACAACACTCAGCTAAAAATAATGGCCTTAAGAGACATTTTTACTGATCATTCCTGTATTCTTATGTTTTGTTTTTTCATAAGGGGATCGTCACATTTTGGAGAAAATACTCATAGCACCAGCTCCTTTTGAGACTTGAAAGTTTTACTTATGCGAGGCCAGTAGAAATTAAGAGGAAGAATGACATCAGGGGACAGCCACGTGACCAAACTGTGTTTGTAACGCTCTGTGCAAGAATGTCTTTTATAAGGTAATCATCTGTTGTGCTCTCTTGATCTCTTTGCCTAGTTAATAATGGCTTTTAATATGAATGCAACTACTTTGGGCACAGGATAACTCTCTAGCACCAAATAGCTTATTTTATCCAAATTGGGTTTGAGTTTGTGGAAGAGCCCTCCCTACTGACAGACAATATAATACGAATTATGTTTCTGTGGGCTCATTGTTTCTCTGTGATGAGGGTACTGTAATAAGAAAATATATTTTACTGTACTTTGGCGAATAGGATTGAAAAAGCACATTAAATATAAACATCCTTTCAGCATCTGGATGGTGAAGCTAGATTATCTTATCACATATCTTAATGCTATTCTAGGATCCAGTGATATTTAGTGCAGGGGAAATAAGTGATAGCATTGGGCTGGTTGATTTCAAGTTGTTTTTAATGGAACAGTAAGAATTCTCATTGAAATCACTCTGCGATGGACATACTGTCATCTTGGTCCATGAATCCTTCCACTTAATTTTAAAGTATCTTACTGACACTGGAGCATATTGAAACCACGTATTACAAGAATCCATCTCCTGCCTTCCCATCCATCTACACTCCAGTGGGTCTCTCTAGGCACATCTTGAGCAGAATTTTGAGCTCAGCTGACACTTCATCCTTGGCAGGACTTGGTAGAAGAAAAATGTCACAACAGGACAAGTATTTTCACCCCCTTCCAAGATCTCTACCTCATATCTCGCCTATGCCATCATTTCACAAAAAGAGATCATATCACAGTTCCAGAGCCATAAAAATTCAGGTCTAGGTTTAAAACATCTTCCTGTTTATCCTGGCCATCTCTGCCTCAGAATAGTCTAGACAAAATGGACCTGGAGTTGTCATCCCTACAATTTCTCACTTATGGATCTTTTTAGCCTGAGACAAGAGAACAGACATCAGTCTCTGCCAGTGTCAGCTGAGTTTTTCAGGTGCCATGTTTCTCATTGGCTACTTTAAATGAATGCCATTGTTGCTGGTTTGTTTCTCCTTCTTCCCACTCTCCTTTCATTTTTGCTATTTGTTCTAATTTAATTTGAAATGCCCAACATATGACTGTAATCAGGTGAAGAGGCTCTGGAGACTTCCAGCAAGAGCAGGTCTCCTGAAAAGGGTCTTTTGGACACAACAGAGTGTTTATTTATTATCTCCGGAATAACAAAAAAGGGAGAGAGCAGGACTGTGCAGCTCCAGCCCTTTCAAGCGGCAGCAACTTAGTGAAACACCCCTGTCCCTTGGGTGTGAACAGACCGCCCCTTGGCTCAGTCGTCCTGCCACGTCCCTGGCTGATGGCTCCCTGGGCCAACAAAAACAAGCATAACAAAACCCGCAGAGAAAGTGTCAACAGAATCCCTCTCTAAGAGCCTAGCTTTTTGGAAGTGGACTGGATTTGCAGTCCATACAAAGGCTCTGGGCAAGGTTTCATTGGCCGTGGCCTCATACCTACACTGTGACTTCTGTCCTCGAGGTGAGACGGGTGGCTTATGCGGCACAGGTGATTTATTTCTTCCACGTCTCCCCCTGTATCAAATGAAGATTATTGGAGAGGAATAAACACTGGACTTTGCAAAGAATCACCTGGGTTTAAATTGTAGCTGTAAAACCTGAGAAAATGATTCTCTCAAACCCTTGATTAAACCAGGGACAGCAATATTTCCCTCTCTGATTGTGGTGATCAAATGAAATACAGAGATGTGTTATCATTGAGAAAAATATCACAATGTTTTTGTTAATTAATTAATTAATTTGGGGCTGCGTTGGGTCTTTGTTGCTGCGTGTGGGATTTCTCTAGTTGCATCGAGCAGGGGTTACTCTTCGTTGCAGTGCGCAGACCTCTCATTGCGGTGGCTTCTCTTGTTGCGGAGCACGGGCTCTAGGCACACGGGCTGCAGTAGTTGTGGCACGCGCACTCGGTAGTTGTGGCTCGCGGGCTCTAGAGCGCAGGCTCGGTAATTTTGGCGCACGGGCTTAGTTGCTCCGCGGCATGCGGGATCTTCCCGGACCAGGGCTCGAACCCGTGTCCCCTCCATTGGCAGGCGGATTCTTAACCACTGCGCCACCAGGGAAGTCATATCACAATGTTTATACCAGCACAGCTTGGTGTGTGGAGCCAATGAAACCATAGATGTGAACGTGCTTGAAAAATAGGGAAACCCTATAGAAATATAAGATATTACTATCATTCATGTTATTATTAGCTTCAACATATTAGGTCATTTTTTTCTAGAAGAGAAAAGGGTGGTGATCATTATCCCCAAATTCAAGCCTGGATCTACCATCCCCACAGTTTCTTCTGCGCTCTTGCAAAGGAGGAGACAGCTCGTGTCTGTTCCCTCACTTTGCAGAAACACTGCAGAGCAGCAGCTCAGTAAGAGGTGATGGAAGGCAGCATCCCCAGGGTCCTTCATGCAGCAGATACTACAGATAAGCAATTATCTTGGGTATTTAATGTTCATGTGTTGTGAGTTTCCAAGGAGGGTAGAGAAAAAGTCAAAAGTTCCTGATAGTCTGTGGTTCAGTTCTTGCAAGAGAGAAGCATGATGAAGTGGGAAACTGACAGCTCTAACCTATCAGACCATAACCAGTGTCCAGCTATATGATCTTTTCAGGATGTGGAGATACTAGCTTTTCTGTAGTCAGTAGCCAAATAGATTTTTGGTCGATGCAGTTGCTTCATTCTGCCACAAAATTCTAAGACTTGTGCATATAAAGAGAGATAATGAGACTCCTTAGGAAATAGAGGTAGAGCAGAGGAAGAAGGAAAAGCAGTGATAAAATCTATGGTCCAGGCATATCTGTTCTCATTATCCCTAGCGTTTAACCCAGGGGCTGGCAGGGGCTGGCTTTGTTGAGCGTTGCATGATTGGAAATAATTGTGGAAGACTGTGACCATGCCATTCTTTTCTTTTTCTTTTTTCTTTCTAAGGTGACACTTCACTCCCTTAATAACCTTGGCAGAACATACCGCGGTAGCATAGAAAGAGTGCGCACCCAGTGCGTTGTAGTTCCAGAAGAAACTTGTCAGAATTTTCAGCACTCACCTTTAAAATGAAGTAGAGGGCCCTGGAGGTATTGACGATGTGTAGATCATGGGCAGAATACAGTGGGGCGTGTTACTGGAAGCCTGTGGAGTAACCAAACCACGGAACCTTCTTCCATCTTTAGGGGAGGAGTGGCAGTGTTCTGAGGTCCAGACAGCAACTTGAATTGCCTGTCATCCAGGGAGTTTCCCAGCTGCTTTTGTAACACACATCCACAAGCCTATTTGTGTGGGGAGCGGAGAAGCTGAAAGTAGAAGCTTCGTAAGCTCTGTGAGCCTCTGTATCCTCATCTGTAAGTTGGACTAGAGTTTTGAGTCCCAGAATTGTGGGGAATGAATGAGATAATGCAGATTAAGCCTCACCCCGGTACCTGGCTCAGAGGAAGCACTCAACAAAAGGGAGCAATTTTTATTAGGGGGAAGTACACAACTCTTGTCTTTGGAGAGGACCTCTTCTCCCTCCCTGTCTCCTCCTTCAAGCCTTTGAGGCGTTTCTGTAGTGATTGGCTGCTAGAGCTTGACATCTGTCTGTAGAGAAATACATTTTTGTGAAAGGGCTCTGAGGGGTGGTGTGAGGCATTTACTAGTGATCTAAGGCAACATAAGTTGCCTCTGGTGTTTATTGACTGTTTGTAGCTGGAGGCACAGAAATGCACAGGCACTAAGGGTGAGTTACTGTTGGTTGCTCGTCTCTGGACCAGCAGGGACCTGGCGAGCTCTTGGAGGACAGTGTGTCTTGCATCAATCAACAGTGACCCCTCTGACTGAATATGTACAGGCATAAAGAGTCTCCTAAATTAGCCTCTGTTTTCCTTAACTGGATGGATGGAACATGAAATGCAGTCACTGGAGTGGGAGGAAATGTGTGTGTGGTGGAGGACTGAGCTGTACCCTGGAAATCCAGGCTGATCTGTGCTGCCCAAAATAAATCTGATTGTAATTTCTATGGGTCTATTAAAGTATATATATATTTAATAAGTGGCCATCATGGGAGATGAAGCAGGGAATGGAAGATGTGGGGACAGAAGAGAACGGAGAGAGGGAAAAATAACCAGAACTACGTGTCTGATGAATGAATTAAAACAGAGCAGGAGTGGCTTAGGACTAACTCTAACGTTTTTCCGAAGTGTGTATTCATGAGATGCACTCTGCTCTGAGCAGAGGTGCGAGGTGTGGTATTAGGCCAGCTGATCAATTTTTAATACCATCTAGAAAAAAATGTATGTGTTTATTAACAATTTGATTGCATATTAACTTACCTAAGCCTGCTAAGGATCTGGCTGAAGCCCATAAAAGCCAGGAATCTTGCGAAAGTTGCCCTTCCAGGATATGTTGAAGGCACCCGAGAAGTAATGCTCTTGTTTTTAAGAAATGTTTGCATCTACTCAGGGATTCTTCTGCTTCCTTCTTAGTTGTAATTTCTCCTTTGGTCAAAAAAGGAAGACAAGAGAAGGACTCTCCAGGTAAAAGCACACTTTTGTGCCTCACATTTCCTAGGTTTTCTATGTGGTCTAATAGGATTCATTTCAATGCCTGCTTGAGAACCATTAGTCCTCAGAAAGGCTGGCGAGAGAATGGGAAATCCATGAACTCAATATTGTTTCCCATGTTAAGACATTTCCTGTGCTTGTTTGTTAGAAGGCACAAGACCATTGAATCCTGTTCCAGATGGGTGTGTTTCAGAACCACATCCCAGAGCATGGGGTCATCCCAAAGCCTACCGATCCAGAAAGTGTGGTTAACGCAGCACACCCCCAACCCTACTTCTGCCAAAGCAAATCCAGAAGGCCTGGTAGGCATCACACACGCTTCAACTCCGCAAAGCTATTAGAAGTATTCCCTTCTCAGAGTTTCCAGGCCCTCTCAGGGTTATCTTCTTTGGGGGGACAGATGTGAACCTCAGAGGCTGGTGGTGGTCTGGATACACTTGAGGATTCCTTCTTAATAATAACAGTTAGTATTTATGGGGCACTTAGTGAGGACCAGATGCTGTTGTACACACTTCACATATACTGATGCATTTAAATCTCTCAAGAACCCTATGAAATAAGTTCTATTATAATCCCCATTTACAATGAGGAATTTAAGCCACAGAGAGGTGAAGGTCATATAACTAACAAGTGGTAGACCTGGAATCTGAATCTGAATCCCTCTGACTCCACGTTATAGGCTCTTCACCATTAAAACCTACTTATTCTGCCATAGGCTGACACTGGGGAGCCTGGAAACGGAAGATGGACCCTTTGCCATCAAATTATATATCTTTTAATCTTCTAAGTCAATCCAAATTGGGAACGCATTCTTAGAATTTCTCCTTCTTCTGGGATCTCTGGGTCCTCCTTATCAAACAAACAAACAAAAAAACCTAAACACTAGAGATAGTTTCCAGATTTAAAGGAGTTTTCCCAATTAGGACTCACTTCTAGGACAGCTCTTAACAATATAGGTACAGGAGGTAGCCTCGGGGTTCCCACCAAGCAGACCAGTAGCTCCCAGGTACTTGTAACTCTATGGAAGGCAGTCCCTTACTCTTAGCAGCAGCAAAGGATGCAGAAAAATGTCAACCTGAAGGGGTGTACTATGTTGCCACACGCATGGGTTAACGTTATAAAATTGTGAGCATTCAAGAATGCCAGGCAGTGACTCCATTTGCTTCTGTTTGCAAATTCATACAGGAAGGACCTTTGAAATTTATGTATGTGAAGATACAACCTAGTTCCTCCTCTTGTGTTTCCTCCCAGTGCCCCTTCTCCCCCTCCTTGCCCTACCAATTCACCATGCCTTTTTAAAGTCCTTTAAAGTTTTCAAAGTGCTTTCATATACATACTCCATGCTTTATGTCAGGTCAGGGCAAAATTTTATTGCATTTGGCCAAAGGCCATTTTGAAACTTTAAGAGAAAAAAGGAGATGCAACATGATCTTTGAAATAAAGAGATTAAGATAGAGCAAAGTTAAAGTTAGAAAGGAGTTATGAGTTTAAAAAATTATATAAAATAAAAACTTGTATGCATATTATACATATACAGAAACAGGACTGACTGACCAAATACTTCACGTGATTTTAAAAACAGATGGGGTTTAGGCAAAAACAACTAGCAGATATAAACAAATGATTTAAAAATAGCCTTTATCCATCTTTGATTTTAAACAGCTAATACATGTTCCTTGCAGAGAAATTGCTCCTCTCGCAGTGAAAAGTGAAAAATCAAAAATATAAACATCTGTAATATCATTATGCAGAAGAAAACCGTGATTATGTTTAGAATACAGTCCTCGAGCCTTATGTTACACATACACACACAGGCACACATACACACACACAGTGGAGCTAGAAATTTCTTTATGCTACGCTCAAATATGCAGAAAATAAATGCTGCCCTTTAATTTCTAGAAACTCTCATCTGGCCCATGTAATTCCACTTCATTGAATGGTAAAAACAACTTACTATCCATTAGCAATACTTCAGTCACTTCCGGTTTGTAAGTCTTCTTTCATTTTAACATTCAGACTAGTCCAGGTTACGATGGCTTATAGAGTCTTCATTGAAAGACTTAGTCCCTTTAGGAAAATGCTCACTCTTTCAGAGTGCCCCCCGCAGCCTCACTTTTCTCTTCCTCAAGATGATGTCCTGGTGTCTGAGAGACAAGGCTATAGCTAACACAGACTTAAACTTAGAATGAATTGTAAAAGGAGGCCACTCCTCTGAGATGACCAATGTCAGAAAGCTCCCTTCCTCCAGATCAGTGTGGCCTGCACCAGGGCACATGGTTCTCCAGGTGAGGGTGATGCCTCACATCTGTGCACAGATGGACCTCACATCTGTGCACAACCTTCCCAACCCTAAGACACGTCCCTGCTGAGGGGCCTGCTCTGTCTCCATGGAAGCAGAGGGGAGGGGTGTTTGGGTCCTTTTCCTGTGTCTGGCCCTGCAGGTCTCTGTGGCAAGATCTCTCCTGGGACGGGATGCTCTTTGCCCTGCAGGTGTCAACATCAGGTTTGGCCTGGGACCTGCTCTCCTATTATGTGGCCAGTACTTCAGAAACCCCTAGATGCCTCTGACTTGTCTCAGTTTTTGCTGATGCTTTTTGAGTCTCTGCCACATAATGTCCAGCCCCTGTCCTGGAAAGTCCGCCCAGAGTGTCAGCTGAGGAGGTACCCTAACTTTTATCACAGTCCCCCGTGCTAAGCCCACTCTGCCCAACTCAGCCCCTCCTGAGTACTTTCTTGGGGAGCATAAAGAAATTTCTGGGTCTTGCCTTTGTCACATGGGAAGTAATAATAGTTTATAGAATATAAATTCTCTTCCTTCCTCTTTCTAGCTAGGTGGCTCCACTGGGTTTCTTTTATGTGGTCATCCCCTTATTATACATCTAGTAGAGATAATTTCAACTTCTGCTTGAATTAGAACTGTTAAGTTAATGGAAGGTCAAAGGCACAATGGAAGTGATTTCAAGAAACTTTTGTAAAATTTACAGCGTGTATTCTGTGTCTGGTCCCAAGCTCACACTTTTTCTTTGTAAAGACCTTGAGCCTCTGTGGAAGGGTTTTGGTGCCAAACTCCTTGAGTCCAAAAGAGTTTTCAAAGGAATTATTTGATGCAGGGATTTGGACTTCTGCTAAGTTTTTATTTATTATCTAGAACGATGTTTGGTGAAAACCAACAACAAGATATACAGAACCAGTTTTAGCTGGTGATTTTTATATAGTTGGTTGAAAGTTTGCACTTATGCTCAAATTCTTACATATTTATTTTTTAAAATAAGAAGCGCTATTTGCAATTGTTACGGAGTTTGAATATTAGCCTTTTGAAACTTATGCAAAGTGAAAGAGCAGTATCTTCAACGTTGGGAAGATAAGAGGTTTTCCTCCAGTTAATTAAAGGGGCAAGAGTTATGGAACTTTATAGCCATTTAATTATGTCATTAGGTAAGAGTTGGCCGGCCAGCGGGGGAGAAACTATAGTGAGCTACCCTGTAGATTGAGTCTGACCTTTCAGGGCTCTGCCAACGCTCTGACTATGACTCACTGTATTTTTGAAAGTTTGTAACTAGATTGGCACATTTGTTTAAAAGATATTCCATAATTAAGTTTAAAATGACATCAGTACATAGTTTTCTAATGGATTTTTTTTTCTGGTTATAAGCGCTAAACATGGACAGTTGCCTCTGAATATTAAAAGCTCAAAGAGAAGGTTTTCCCTCAGTGTGGTCAGCATCATGGTCCCCTACCTTCCTTGTATGGACACCTATGTCTGTTAAATATCTCTCTCTCTCTCAGGATTCTCACGTGTCAAGTGGGGAAAAAAAGTAACACTTTTGCAATACTAATTCTACCTGGTATTACAGACTTATTTGTTTAGTCCTAGGTACCAAGGCCTTTATTTTCCCTCATTTAATCCCCACAACAAGCCTGTGAGGTAGGTTTGTTATACCTGTTTTACGAATGATGGAAACTGAGCCTGAGAGATGTTAACTGACTTGCACTAGATCCTATAGCTAATGAGTCAGATTCTACCCAGGCATCCATGACTAAAAAACCATCCTCTTATCTGCTCTGACTGGCTACCTCCCGCCCCTACCCTACCCTACCCAATTTGTTATGAAGATCAAAAGTATAAGCTATTTTCAACTAGGCACATTCTTTTCAAAGAATTTTTCCTCTATATGTATTTTCAGTGATATTTTATTTCTTTGCACCATTGACAAAAATATATAAAGGAAGACAACGAAAAATAACAATTACGACGTGTTGACGATCATAAAAACATTTAAAAGAAGAGAATGTAATTATGGCATCTGCCTATTTGCAACATTATTTGATTTGCCTTCAGTTTCTGTCAAAAGAATCATACAATTATTTATAGTTTTCATATTAGAATTTGTGGTTGGGAGGGAATTATCTATGGTTTTCCATGATTTGTATCTCAGTTAATAAAGAAGTGTGGCAGAGTTCCTATTAATGTGTCCCTTGAAAGAAAAGTTGTCTAGGAGATTACATGCTCTCTTACTAAAATTGTCTTCCTCCAAAAAGACGTATACGTACCTGAGAAGCAAGTTCTTTTCAGGAAATATTAGAATAAGATTTGCTATTAGAACACCAACTCTGCATATCCCTTCAGGATGGTGGGAAGATCAGCTGGAGTGGAGTGATAAAGAGAGAAGGGAAGATAAATATTCAAAGACTAACTTGTACTGTCATTGGCACCATTTAGTCCTGACAGATATGAGAGATTAAAAAATAGAAAGCAGACATAAAACAAGCACTTTGGGGGATATACATTTACTTCACAAATATAATTAACCAAAAGTTTTCCAGCTATCTTCAAAAATGACATCTACTAAGAAAACTTTAGAATCGACCGCATAAACTTTTGAACGCCTTGGCCTCAGGACACCTTATCTTGTCCAATGAATCAACCCACAAGATTTTATTTTCTTTTTTAGTTTCTATAAAGTGTTCCAGACTCTGATGATCCTTTGTCCCTTCACACCCTTGCTATGTCAGACCAAATTCCATCCTGTTTTCTCCTTTATTATAGAATTTGGTCTTGTTTTTACAATCTAGACTTCCTTCATTTGCTTTTTAATTTCTCTCTACTGACTCCAAGTGCCTATGAAAAAAACAAAGCACTTTTAACAAGTGGACAAACTGCTTCAGTCAGTAGATTCTGCTTTTCTTTTTCCCAGAATAATTGCTGTTTTGTGTTTTCTTGCCATTTCATCACTTTTCTTGAGATTGTGGTAAGGTGTATATGCCATACTCTGAGAGTCTTTGAGGACTATGAAATCCTTTTTCCCTTTTCTAAGAGTACCTATCTGGTCACCCTTCAGTAGTTTTCTTTCAGGGCTATACTGATATTATTTTCTTATATTGGATGTAAGCATAAACAAAAGCATGTTTGGGGAAATTTCTCTCACATCATTATCCTCATTCTTTACCTCCTACTTCCATTTCAAATTCCATGCTTTGTTGGTCCCTCAGTATCACTTAGATGTCCTACTTTTGTATTCTCATGATGTATTGTTCAACTGTAGCACTTACTTTAAAGCAACATACTCAGATTATGTGCCTTTCTTTTCCAATAGACACCTTGGTAGCAAGAACTATGTCTTATTCAAATGTTTCACCTCCAGGATTTCAGCACAATATATAGTAAATACTAGGGGCTGGGATGGAAATAAACTGTTCAGTGGAAGTACTGCCTTAAATTAAGGGTGGGATGTTTGGGTTAAAGGACAGGGTTACTAAGGAAGAATAAGAAAGTAAAATGGGTTGATTTGGAGAATATAGAAGGCTAAAAGACAAGTTCTGTTAAGAATATCTGTGAAGCTCCTGTTTTGGGTTTTTTGTTTGTTTGTTTGCTTATCTGTGGAAAGAGAAGAGTACCATGTTCTCCAAGGCTGATCCCAAAGGCACAACCAAGCTCCTCCCAAGTTAGAGAGTTTTCAGCAGAGCGAAGAAGTAAGTAGAGGCTGCATTATCTGCTATCATGTAGATATCTTTCGTAACTAAAGGCAAAGTAGGGTATATATCATCTATGAGTTCTGAAAGTCAATACATTTGAACTTACATGTATTGAGAACCCACTTTGTGCAGGAGCGACAGATATAAAGACAACTGTGACATTGTCTCCTAGTAACTCTTTTTCTCTCAACCAAATAAACTATTCCAGTCATCACAGCTGTCCCTCTCTCAGCCGTCCACAATACCACTCAAGGAGATCTTTAAATTTTTCTTCTGAAGAACTCAAATGGCTTCTTTTTCCTATAGGTATTCCATTCTTTGCCCACTGTGAATTTAACCTTAAGTTTTCCGTAAATGGTGTATCCAAATAGCGCTCTCGTAGATAGCTCATGTTGAATTGGTAATTTCTAACTGTATGTTTTTAATTTATTCAGTTAAAAATATGTGTTGTGCAATGTCTATGTGCCTAGAATGTTTCTGTCCACTGAAATACATATGTGAACAAGATAGAAAAAGTTTCTGTTTTCATAGAGCTTACATTTCCATGAGGGCAGATAATAAACAAACATGTAATCAGTCAGCATTTATCCTACAGTAATGCTTTGAAACAAACAACTCTAAAATCTCTAAATTGAAGTACCAAACATTATTTTTTTATTAGCAGTTCTGTGAGTCAGCTGGAAGGTGACTGACCTTAGCATGGTTCAGTTTATCTTCACTCAAAACTGTCAGCTGGTATCAGATCTTTCCCCCTTGCCTATCTGGTTTCTCCCTGGACCAGCAGCTACCTGGGGCATGTTCTTCTCGTGGGGAATGGCAGGAGTGCAAGAGAACAAGCCAGAGCATGCCAGCAAGTCTACAACTCTGCTTCAGTCACATTTAGTAGTATTTCATTAACCGAGACAATTCACATACCAAGCCCAACATGAATGGACCAGAGAAGAAATTTTCATTCATAGGTGAGAAGAGCTGCAAATTTTATGGGAAAAAGTGTAAATGTATAATTTTATAATAGGAAATAAATAAAGAATTGAAAATAATTCAATCTACCCTCATGGTCGCAATTGTTCAGGATCCTTCTGCATATGGGACATACTTATTGCCATCCCAAGAAACCCACAAAATCTCACTCAGTTACGGCATCAGGCTCAAATGATTCGTGTCAGGTATAGATGGAACTGCTCTTGATCTGGACATCTATGAACTGAATTACATGTTAGCCACCCCCCATACATTTAACATACAATTCTGGAATAGGGACAGGATAAACCAATTAAAACAGTTGTATCCAACAAGGAAAAAACTAAAGAAACAGAGAAGTCACTGGTCTATAGCAAGTTCGAAATTCTGCCAGGTTCCCCTACAAAGAGGCTGTTATATACTTTGGTTAGGCCCTGGTTCTGCACCTGGGAGTTTATCACCGAGATACTGTTGTACGTGGGTCTGCACTCTGCTCTCAGATCGCCTTCCTTTCTCAACTTTGGCTTTTCTGATGAATACTGGGGAATATGCCCTTCTTGGGCAGCTGGGCTGATTTCTCAGCCTGCTTCCCACCTGTAAGATTTTGGGAGCCAGAGATCTTTATATATCTCAAACATAGTCTTTTTAAATCCAGGCTGTGGAAATTTTTCCAATACAGCTTTCTCAAAAACTTTATGGATTTGCTATGTATGATTCCAGTCAACTACATGTGCCAAATGCCTTACCCACAGTTGTTTTGGAGACATGCTTCTTTCTAGATATAAGTGCAGGTACTTTGCATGTGTTAGTCATCTGTGAGTCATAAATTGTTTCCTGAATCTCTTCAGGGGTCCTAAAAAAGGGTGTGACAAACCACTTTCTTGACTTTGTCTTTACGGCAACGTTCCGATGACCACATCTTTACATAGAGAGAAATGATTTAATGATTCAAACTTACAATTTCCAGAATCTCGAGGTTCTCTCAATTCCCCTCAATCCTGCTTGCAAACCATTTTTTTCCCAAGCTCACCTCTTTCTTGTAGTAACTTATCAAATTCAGATAATAGCAGCCAACCCATGTTCTGAACATTCTGCCTCAAAAACTTCCCAGCCCAATGCTACAGGTACACTTAGTACATTTTTTTTTTTTGCCTTCTAGATTATTGTAGTCAGTAGTTTTATCAAATATTTTGTTACTACAGCATATGGGTGGTTGTTTTTCCAGCTTCTTATTACAGTTTTTTATAGTTTTCTCTCTACTTACCACAAAATCCCAAACCCAATGATACATATTTTAAAGTTTTTTGACAGCAGAAGCCCATTTCTGGTATAATTTTTATAGCAACTAGCAATTGGCACGTTAATGATGAATGACAAGCCTTATAACATGACCCAAATCTCAGAGGCTCAAACAATAAGTGTTTACTTTCTTGCTAATGATTGAAGCAGCACTACTTCAGGTCATCGGGGGACTTGGTTCTAGGCCTCTGACTAGGTTCAGTTTTGTTCTCAGAGTCTCTTCATTCTTCTTCAAAAACGGTTTATTTATGACGTATTTTCCTTATAGGGAAAGGCAGGAGCATCAGGATGCAAGCAAGACACACGGCATATGTAAAGGCTCTGTTCTCAACACACCTGCCAACATTAGTTAACCAATTTAAGTCACGTAGCTAAGCATACATAACATGCACAGTTACGCGTCACCTGGCATGGTCATTAGAGCAGAGAGGGAGTCAAGAATTGAGAACATTTCAAATAGCACACATGCAAACAAACAGACAAACAAATATCAACTAGTACAAATGCTGTGAAGAAAATAGAGTTTTACTTAGAGGATGCCTGAAAAGCTATTCAGAGTAGTTTCTTGGAGACGACATTTACACCGAGGCTGAATGCTCTCCAGGCAGAAGCAGCAGACGGTGCGAAGACCCAGAAGCAGGGATAAGCTCAGGGTGATGGAGGAACTAAAAGTAAGTCCTTGGAAGGGTGGTAAGGAGATGAAATTGATGAAGTAGGCAGAGATTATTTAGACCTAAGTTATTATCACTGTTACACGCATTATCATATAACTGGACATTTTCAAAGGATTATTTATCAAATGTTGAAAAAAAAAGTTTTTTTGTGAGTTCTCTTGGCTGTCATGATAACCCATGAGTAGGGCAGCTGAAGTCAACCAGTCTGGAAAGTTTTATCCAGATTGAGCTGAATACTCAAATCTAAATAATTTACCTTTTCATTGGTTCTTATTGGAGTGTTGGCCTGAGTGTTTCAAAGGGAACACCTGAAAATACTAAGAATTCTTGACTAGGGTGGTCCCAGCTGAAACACTGAAGAGGTAAAATGGTGGCCTCGAAACTACTTGGCTTCTTAACAATTCCAGGTATTTCTTTCCCCCTGGGCTTCTGAGAGATAACTGGAGATATAAAGGCGTTGGCGCCTTCTTTTCCCCCTTAGTCTCACTCTTGGGAGAAACTTCTTATTCTTTTGCTCCCCAGAGGGTTTTCTAGGTCTAAAATAGTGACAGCCCTCTTTGTTGATGATATCCTTTCCTGGGAAGTCTTTGTGCTGGTCCTTGGGATACGACGCAACCCTTGGTATAAACCCCAAAGGTGCAGCCCATGCCTTTGGGAAGTTCATGATTCATTGGGGGGTGATATAAGTTCAAGTGGGGCACACTCATGACCACAAACAGTACGCTCACGTATAAAGTCACTTATAAGTATCTTAAAATGTCACTCTGTCAGAAACACAGAGGTGCTGATCGCTGAACTGCCCTTGATCATAAGATCTTGAGGACTTTCTAGAAATGACCATTAATCTTGGTCCTATGTGAAAAATTTGATTAAAAAATTGGCCTTTAATTAGCCAGATTTTCTTTTGCCCTTATCTTTGTATAGACTTAAGGAAAAGAAAGCTATTCTCCTTTCAAACACTTGGGAAAAAAAAGTAAATCAAACCCAGCCACATGGAGAAGCGGCTGCTCTCCCTGGGTCACAACAACACCTCTACAGGTGTGCCCTTGACTTCTATTAAGAACGACCAGCGAAACAAGTGAAATCCCCAGCTGTAACTTTGCGCCACAGCATCTTTTATCAAGAAAGGGACTGCGTCTAGATGAATCAGAGTATGCTGGCTGGTGGAGCTCAGACACAATCATGTGGTTTTTCAGGAGAAATAAATGTGACCGTGTTTATTTCACACATGTTTGTTTGTCAGAGGACTTCAAAGCAGTGGGCAGAGATCAGTTAAGCATGGCCACCTGTCCCAATGGCTGCACCTCTTCTTTTCAGGTGGGACCCGGAGGTCATTAGCACTGAGGCAGCTCATGCTTGGTTCAGCTCCTGTGCCACAAGGTAGGACGGGAATCCTGCCAGGAGGAGGACTTGGGTCCTGGCTCCTAGCCACCCCTGTTGGATTTCAGCCGGCAGCACTGCCCAAAGAAGATAGCAAACTGAAGGAATCTTCCCGCCCATGCGAGTGGCAGGTTAAAACCTATAGGACTGTTCAATCAAAGGCATTGCCTCGCTCTGTCCTGAGCTGCTGTTGTACGCTGGGACACATGCTGCTAGGAGACAAAGAGGACACGCGTTTATTTTCAAGCGCAGGACTTTGGAACCACTTGGGAAGAATATTCTTGATTGAGAACCAAAACACTCCATGATGCTTAACCAACCTGCAAAGTGAAAAATCAGCATCGGCCCATGCAGCCGGAAGGCAGGAGGAAGGACCTATACCCTGAAAAATTTTTTCTTTCAAAATATCCCTTAAACGATATTTGTGTGCATTTGCAAAATTACCCCTTTCTGAATCAAAGTCTCAAGCTGTTTGCATCTGAGAACATATGTTGTGCCGCTAGACAGCCTCTCAGCCCGCCACAGCCCCTGATATCCCCCGCCGCATTGAATAAGGGCCAGTTCCCGGAAAGAAGGTGCCGCCGCTCAGTCAGTGCCCTGTAATAATATTTTAAAATAAATGATATGCATCATTAAATCACCAAGGATGACTAACTCAATTTTAGAAAACCCACAACTCCAGCAATCATAGTTACAGCTCTGATTTGAATATTTTCACTTTCACCTGAACAGCCAGTGGGAGCCAGTGAAGCAGATTCGCATCCGGGCTGTCGTCTCAGAGGAGCAGGAAGGAACCTGTGATTATGTAGTTACAGTAACGTCGGCTAGATGCCTCCCGTCCACCAGGGCTTTTTAGACTTTTCCTTCCTCCCTTCTTGCCTTCTAATTTACATATCACAGGCATCTTCTTTGTAAAGTTATCTTAAATAATTTATTAGATTGATCTTTTTAAAATTCTATCCTGGCTAAATGTCATAAGGAGAGGGGGAAAAAAAGTCTTCTAAACTTATTTAAAGGTTCTACTGGAGTAGGCCAGTTACCTGCTTCACTGCTGATGTTCTAAAAATACCTCCATGTCCGTACTATTATCCATTCTTCACGTCCAATTGCTCTGTTATGGTAATAGTCAGAAGCACACCATGCAGTAATTACTTACAGCTGACTGAAGAAAAGAATATTCAACTCCCCCACTGTTCCACGAGAAGGTCTTTATGCTCTATTAACTCATTCCTGTTTATTAATACTCTACTGGTAATTCAGACTGCTGCCTCTTAGGTTTGTAATAGGAGGACCATTAAACTGCAATTACTGACCATATGGGTTGGCGAATATTTGTTGTTTTTTTTTTTTGGTGGGCTTTTCTCCCCCCACCTCCTTCCAACTTGTTTTTTAAGAAGCCATATTACAACATAGTAAAAGTAACATCACATCTGCATGAGATTAACAAGCTTGGCAGTATTTCTCCCTTAGAAAATGTGAATTTATTCCCTGATTATCATGGCTAGCTTAGGAAAAAGAGATCATGGGAGACATAGGAAAATGTGGAAGGTTGTTCACATGTGGGAAGACCCCCTACTCTGGACGAGGATTTGGCACTTGTGTTCCCTAAGTCACTCAGCGGGCTGTTTCTTACTGCCTTTGAGAAGGCACTGACCGACCCTCAGGCACACTCTACTCCTGAAAAATAAGCATATTTACTGAGGAATCCAAACCTAATACCATTGTCCATTTTATGTTCCCCCAAGCATTTGGAAGTGGTCACTTTAAAATTTAACATGTAGTCAATTCATCTTCCAAAGAGCAGATACCTGAACTCTGGGAGATGACAAAAGGCTCCTCCTGGGAGAGGGATGACATGAGTAACGGGTTCAAGTGAGGCAGGCAGGTGGTAAACCATGAGTATGGTGATAATAACGTGTGCCTCTCTCTCAGGTAGTGAGCACTAAACATGTGGCAAGCATTAAGTACGTTTAAAGGGAGATGCGTCTTCGAGATATGTAGGAGACCAGGAGCTGACTTCCATTGGAAGATGCTGGGTTGTGATCCAGAGCAGGTAAGTTATTTGACCAGCAACCTCCACCAAGGCGGAGGCTGGGTACCAGGCTCCCTGACATAGTTTTATCTCCCTCCAAAGCAGGTGGTCCTCTTAGTGCCCCTTGGGGCTTGTCTTCTAACTTCTCGCCTTTCCCATAAGGGGTGTTTCTCCGCTTGTGTACAAATACTTTTAGCCCTTCAACAAACAGTAACAAACCTCTGAGAACTTCAGCTTGCCCCAGTCTCACCCTTTGCAAACTACCAAGCAAATTTAGCGTTTACCTGTGGCAGGTGTTTGTAGCTAATCTAACACTCTTCCTTTGTTACCTGCTGGTGTTGTGTGTGGAAGTTTCTTCTCTCAGATACGCACTAAATCCTTCAGTACAAGGACTGTATCTTTTAAACTTTTTTCTCCTTGCACCTAGTTTGGTAATGGATGCTCAGTTGGTGTTAAATAAAGATTGGAAGAATTTAATGGAAATACGTAAAAGAAAAAAGGACATCAGTCCCTAAGTTTTCTTACATAGGGAGACGTAGAAGCTACAGTTTCTGGGGTAAGTTTGGAAAAAAAAAAAACAGTAACAAAAATAAACAACAACAACAAAATGTCAAATCTCTGCCTCAACACATAACAGTACTAAGTTAATGGGTAGAATATAATTGAATTGAATTGAATTGAATTGAATTACACTTGTTAAGACCCCGGAGTTTTTTACGATATGTCTAAGCAATAGAGAAAAGTAATTTATTTCATCTATAACCTTTGGATGAATTAGAATCCTCAGTAACTCATGGCCTAGAGGGCCCTCGAGGGGAAGAGGGCTTCTTTCAGTTTCTGTGGTGGGCACTTTCACCAATGCAGACTGACCCCAGGCAGGCTCAGACCTACCTGGTATGATCGGAAAGGCTCCGTGAGGCCCAGCCTGCCCCCAGATACCTCATAGATTGGAGAACATGTGGATTTACAAGGCAGTTTTGTTTTTATTACTATTGTTTTTTAAAGAAGGATTGTGTTTGTGTGTGTGTGGGGGGGGGTTGCTTTGTTTTGTTCTGTTTCGTTTTGTTTTTAATCTGGCCAAGCTGCTCAGCTTGCAGGATCCTAATCCCTTGACCAGGGATTGAAGCCGCGCCCTCGGCAGTGACAAGTGCGGAGTCCTAACCACTGGACCGCCAGGGAATTCCCACAGGATTGTTTTCTGATTCAGCATAAGCAGGATACTAATGTAGATTAAAACAGAACAGGTCTGATTGAAGTCAGGTTGGGGACATGTGGATGCCTAACCTGATAAAACCATAGCAGTCCCTCTGGGAGACCCCAGTGTTCCTGGGAACACTATATGAAAAGCATTTTTCTATTCCAATCCCCTCTTGATACACATGTGTAGACTGAATCAAATCCACATGGTTAGCGAACAACAAAGGGCTATGAAATCCAATCTTTTGGTTAATTAGCCAAGTTTGCTTTGTTGTTGTTGTTTTTCGGTATCACCTACCTGTGTGAGTGGATTAAGTCCTTGTCATGAGCAGGCCACTGATAATAGGTACGTATGTGACATTGGAGGGCTAGGCCATTGGGCCTCCCTTTAACACAGCTGAGACAAGTTTAAAGTCGGATGAGGGACTTGACTAAGGAGGGATGGCTACTTGAGGATCTTCAAAGACAAAGCAAATGTGAGGGTGGAGGTGGTTGATTTCCACTTGGCCATTCCTGCGCCTTCAGGGTTGAAGTCTTGGCGCTGGCTTCAACTCAGCTTGGCTGTCCCATGTGCACCTAGTCCTGGATCACAAGTTTACATCCATTTCAATCCTGCCTGTGTTGAGAGGAGCTGCCACAGGGATTTGCTTAGGGTGCTGGGAATTATGCTTCTCCTACACACAGCATGATATAGGTTATGTTGTAGTCTTTTATAGCATTTTAAAAATTGGCAGGGAGAGCCAGCCTATTAGTTGGTGCCACCTGAGCAAAGGCAGCGTAGAGTGGGGCGGCCACCGGAGATGCCTAACATTGTGTTCTGAAGAGCAGCCAGAGGCGCGATGGAGCGGGCCAGGGACCGTTTACACCTGAGATGGACCACAGAACAGCACGTACCAGAGGGAGAAGTCCAAGTCAAACGGAGAAGCACAGTCTCACTGAACAACCAGGAGTGCCACCTGTACCCAAGGCGATCTCAGCAGCAGCAGCAAGTACCTGTGGTGGATTTCCAGGCGGAACTGAGACAGGCATTCTTAGCTGAGACACCAAGAGGTGGTTAAAGCAGTATTGGAACACCCAGGTAGCAGATTCCAAGAGAGAAAAACACAGAAAAAAACCAGGCTCTATCTACTATTCGAAGCTTCCGCCCCAGCTTGCATTGTTTGTAGGAGAACCTTCGTCATACCTTGATCTGTAGCCTTCCCTTAGGTCTTAAGGATCCTGAAACTTTCCTGTGGACATTGGATTTGGTGGAAAAGCAATCATGACTGTGGGAAAGAGAAGCAAGATGCTGCAGCACATTTACTATAGGATGAGATGTGTCTTGCAAGATGACCAGATCTTCCTTGGTGCCTTTAAGGCTTTTGACAAGCATATGAACTTGATCCTCTGCGATTGTGATGAGTTCAGGAAGATCAAGCCAAAGAATGCTAAGTAGCCAGAGCATGAAGAAAAGCGGGTTTTGGGTCTGGTGTTGCTGCAAGGGGAGAACTTGGTTTCCATGACTCTGGAGGGACCAACCCCCAGAGATACTGGCATTGCTTGGGTTCCACTTGCTGGAGCTGCAGGAAGCCCTGGGGTTGGTAGGGCAGCTGGCAGAGGTGTTCCAACTGGTGTTCCAATGCCCCAGGCTCCTGCTGGATTAGCAGGCCTTGTCTGAGGGGTTGGGGGCCCATCCCAACAGGTAATGACCCCACAAGGAAGAGGCACTGTCACAGCTGCTGCAGTTCCTGCTACTGGCAACATTGCTGGAACCCCAACTCAGTATCCACCAGGACGGGGGACTACACCTGCTGCTCGAGTAACCCCACCTCCAGGAATTATGGCTCTTCCACCTGCTATGAGACCATCCATGGGCCCACCGATTGGGCTTCTTTCTACTCGAGGCATGCCCCTCCAGGAATGAGACCCCCTCCCCCAGAAATAAGAGGTCCATCTCCCCCAGGAATGCATCCACCAAGACCCTAGGATACTATTGGTCCTTCTTAGTCACTTTTTTTCCTGCAGTGTGTCTTGTGAAATATGTGGACTGTTTGTGAGCTTTTTGTCCCCTCTGCTGCATTAATATTAGCTAATAAATACATAGATCAATTAAACTGTGAGGTACTGTTCTACAAAAAAAAATTGGGGGGTTGTCTATATTGCAGGATGTCCTTTCATTCTTTCACTAATAGAGGCAGCAGGATGTATGTAGAAGAGAATATGGTGTGGGGACTCAAGGGATCTGTATTCTAGACCAGATCTTTTCACCAATTAGCTGTGTGTTTGGGGGGCATATTATTTAGCCTCTCTGCACCCCCGTGTCCTCATCTGTAAAATAATGCCCTCTGGCTCAGATTTGTTTCTGAAATGCTTTTGGCTTTACTGGGCCATCAGAAAAATCTAATGTTCTCTGGTAACTTTGAGTTATATTAAAACAAAACAAATAATTATAAGCAGTCATTTTATGAATAAAATGCTTCTATATGCCAAGAATTTTAAATTAGGCTCCATGACAAAAGCATTTATTTCTGATATGAGTGAAAACTTGAGATAAGTCAGTAAGGATGGTATTAAGCCTTGTAAATATCATCCAACTGTGACCTGGAACTGTGGAACTGTCCCCATGGGTGAGAACATCTGGGCACTCTGCTGGCTTCATTTCAGGCGTTCACTTACCCAATACATGCTCGCTTTGTTTCTTCCGTATCTCATTATTCAATTAAAAAACATATATTCAGTTGATACCATGGATTCATTCAATAAACGTCATTTGATGCATCTGGGAGGAACCTGCTACCTATGTAACACTGTTTTCATTGTTAATAATAATAGTATCAATATAAAAGATAAGTTCCCAACTTTGAAGATCTAATAATCTCACTCAGGAGGGAAAATGTATATGGTAAAGAGATAGGTGACTTCATATGACAGTACATGAATAGGGTCCAAGAGAAGGATACAGGATATAAGGATATAAGCTTTGAAGTGAGGGGGTGGGGTGATGATGTGGGCTAGAGCGTACAAGAAGTGTTCAGGAACGTCTTCCGCTGTTCCTTAACACATAAAATTAGCACAGGTGAAGAGGAGGAAAGAGGCCACTTTAGGTAGGGGAAAGGACTGTGCAAAAGCAGCGAATTAGGTAAGATTAAGAGATATATGAATTTGCTAAAGATGAAAGATATATGAATTTGCTAAAGACCTGGATCTTTAGCAGGTGGAGAGAAAGGCTTCTATGAGAGACTAGTGGGGGCAGGGATGGCATAGAATCTTCCATTCTGGGAAGGTATTGAAAGTCGGGTGAAGAATTTTGGCCATTATCTCACAGGCATAGAGGTCCTTCTTTCCTTTTTCTTTATAAGCTGTTTTGCTCAGTGGAAATGTTATTAGTAAAATCGCAGAGGAGTCCTAATAGAAAAGGAAAAAAAAAAAGACTGTAGAAAAGCCACTTGGGGAGCAGGTGAGAACAAGAGGTTATAAAACACTGGAAAGGCAGCAGAGCTTGGAAGGCCCATGATGGAGGCAGAGACCAGACTGTGTGACCATTTCAGGGTTCAGTTTCTCTTGCTCTGGGTACCGTGGGCTGGAAGGCAGTGCAGGGTACCAAGGAGAAGTCTGGAGGAGAATGCTGGAGAAAGAGAGCAGAACAAAAGAAGAGACCAGGAGAAGATAGATGGAGACAGAGAATCAGACAAGAGTGAAGGATGAGGGGAACAAAGAGTGCGTGGTCAATGAGGTGGAAGACAAAGGAAATTAATCAAAATGATTATGTGGCAGGTTTGGAGTTCGACTCACAAATTGAGGTGCATAAGAATATGTAACTATTTTACGTAAATTATTCTCCTTTGACTTCAAACCCCCAGTCTGCAGGAGGCAGAAATGTAACCTCAGTCATTTCAGCTTCCTCCCGTCAGATCCCCGAACTTGTCCCTCATTTCTGGGGCCTTCAGTAGTACCCAGGCGACGGAGGTGGCTGGAGCGGGCAGGCATCTGCCCTTGGTGGGGCATCCGTCCACTGAGCATGTGTCAATCCTGCCACAATCACCAGTGCATGCAGTTCACCGCGGAGGCACACCTCATTCTTACCTAGCAGGCATTCAGGGTCTCCCAGGGCCTTTTCTGGGCCCCTCTCTTTCACTGGAGAATCATGGTGTTTGTGCAATACCGGCGGTGAGGAAGTTCAATAGATTTGCTATCTCCCTGGACAGGTTTTCTTTGCTCTGGGAAAATAAAGTTATCTCAGGATTTCGTCCCTCTGCCCTTCTGGTACCCGCAGAGACCCAACCCCAGAGTAGGACCAACTTGTTTCTAGGTTTTCTTCCCTTCTACTCCAACTTTCCTCCTTCTCCCAAATGCAGGGAACTGTCTGCATTTTTGAGGGCAGATTGCACTCTTATCAAATGCTCCCCTCTTACCTTCCTATCTCTGATGAGGCTGAATCATTTTATACACAGGAAAGATGACACAGAGTGGTTATATGCCTTACTTGAGGTCACACGGCTTGTCAGTGACAAAATGGGTAAAATTGAAAATATGCTAGCTTGACTACCTGTTTCTCCTTCCCCCCTTCCCTCTCCCCTTCCTCCCTCCCCCCTCCCTCCCTTCCTTCCTTCCATTATCCCTCCCTCCCTTCTTTTTTTCCCTCTCTTCTCTCCTCTCTCTCTTCTTTCCTCCCTCTCTTCAAAAGAATTTATTATGTGCCAGACTGTATACAAGTACCAGATAGACCATACTGAACAAATTAAACAAATGAAATGGATTGCTTTCATGAGTTGCCAGTCTAGTAGGGGAGATGGACATCGAACACTGCATACACAGACTCGGAATTAAACTGTGGTCAGTACAATGGGTTCTATGAGAAAGTAGGAAGGAGAATCTAATTTAGACTAGACAATCAAGGAAGATCTTTCTGAGGAAGAGACATCTGAACTGAGAACTCAGACAGGGATGAGAGCATTCCAGGTATAGGGAATGGCTTATGCAAAGAGTTGGCATGTTCAAGGAGCTCAAAAACATGCCTGTGACTGAACTATTTGAAAGGGGGAAAATGAAACAAGATGTGGTTGGAGAATGAGAAGGACCAGAGTCTATAGGGCTTTATCAGCAAAGTTAAGAAGTTTGGATTTTATTCTAAGCTTAATTGAAAACAAAACTTAAACAGTGAATGACATAATCTGATTAACATTTGAAAAAATGTATTCTGGCTGCTCTGTGGAAAATGGATTGGAGTGAGGAAGGATGGAAAAGAAGAGACCATTTGTGAGTTGGGGGCCCTTTAAGTATTCTTGGGAAAGGTGATGTGGGTTTGGAGCAGGGGTGCGAAAATGGGGAAGGGAAGAAATGGAAGGATCAAGTCGTACTTTGGAAGAGTTGACAGATTACTGGATTTGAGATGTTAGTGGGGACATAGCTCCCCAATTTCAGACATGAATTATTATTCCCTCTACTCTAGAAACCCTATTGAATCCCATTAAGATGTAAGTTCGGTTGTTATAATAGAAAACCATGTGAGATAGCCTTTTCTAGAATAGCAGATGTCAGTGCTTCAAGGACGTATGGCACTGAGATGGCTAGATATTTCTAAGGCATATAAATTAGATAAGTGGACAAATCAGGAATCTGGTATAAGAAGTGTGTTTACAACCCCCAAGCCTATTCTTAGATACTGATTAATAATAAGTTTTTACCAAATAATTCCCAAAATTGTTATTAATATCGATCACCAGACACTTGTAAATTTTCAACCACCTTTATGTCTCTCGCCTATATTTGATCCCAATAATAAATAAGGTGGATTTCTTCCCACACAATAGAAATAAATAGGGCCCCAGTAACTTGGCAGGTCATAGGTCAAATGACAGTAACTCATAGGTCAAATGACAATTCAGAGGTGGAGGAATGACTGGACCCTTCATCTTTGTAACAATCACTGAGATCTAGGAAGAGAGAAGAGTGGCCTAACAGTCCTTTAAACATGTTGATTCATTCCAGTCTGGGTTGTTTTCACTGAAAACGTAGAAAAACAATCTGTAAACTGGTCCTTGGGCCTTGGTGAGAATTTCTCAAAGGCAGTGAGGCCCACGTTGGGAGCATGTACAGTAAGGATGAGCATAGCCATCAGTCTTTCACAGTAAGACTGTTTCTCAGTCCAACATCTAGACTCTTATTTGGTCTTCCAGTTTGGGGCAGTTTGACACCCTAACAGGAGATAGTTTAGTCACCTTTGTAAATGACTTCATGTAGTTGTTATTACAGTAAGTAGTTCTAGCAAAGAAAGAAAGCAAATCTGAACAAAAACAATGTTGGAGCAGGTGTTCTAGCTGTTGGAGAAAAGTTATGAGTGACATCACTCAATCACCTTGTTTCTCTAATAATAATATATTACTTTTTAGAGGCATTGCTTTTTTTGAAGCATTGCTTTTTTTCTGTGTGCCACCTTTTATAAATTTCACATCTAATATTTTCCCCCTTTGAGTGTGCCACAGCAGAAGCAAGTTATGTTTGCAGAAGGTGAGCCGGAGGAATGTTAATCCTGTTTGGAATAAAGCTCTTTCCTAAGTGTATTTAGAAACCAACATAACACTTAGCAAGACACTTCTGATATATTTTGCCTTTTACTTGAGTTTCTCAAATCCAAAACGTTGCATTTTAGAGCTTAGAGAAAATTTAAATGAAAACAAAAAAAACCAATTTCTCATGTCCCTCAATTGAAAAATCTGAAAGGAAGAGTATCTGCATTAAATGATGTTATGCACATTTTAGTAGTAGACCAGACACAGACATCCATGTATCACGTTTTCTTCCCATGTGGAAAGAGCACTGATTGAGGGGAATGCTTTCCCCTTATACCAATGGAGAGGAAAAGGGATTCTATTTTCTAGGTATCTTATTTAGTAAAATTAAGCAAAGCTGGATTTAAAGCCTTTAATGAAGACAATAGAATATGTTAAGTAACCAACTAATATTCTGCTGAAAACCTGACCACCCTCAGGAGGCCTCACAGAGTCTATGATTGGACTGCGAGTCTCTTCCAACGTGTTTTTGATTTGGATAACTCCAAATCTACCCCATCCCCTTGCCATTTCAAGCAGCACTATCACAGTTCAGGCAATCAACAGACACCTGGAGGAAGAGAATATTCAATCTGCTGTCGGGAACGCAGGGGAGACAGGATGTTAATTTGCAGCAGTCACCTCAAAATTGGGACACGTGGTGCTCCTGCGGACTCCCCCGCCTCTGAGAAGACTCTCCTCAGAGACTTCCTTTCGTTCCCTCAAGACTGGAGCAGGTTGGCTTGGACGTGCCATAAGAAAATGCTATAGATGCAGCAAGAGAAATAACTTTCTTTTCCTACGATGATTATCGCGAAGAACTCATGTCAAGAATAAGTAAACTTACCTTCAGAGTTTAATAAGCACTGATTGGTAGAAGGGGAAGGAAAGTGGAACTCGGAAATTCTGTATTTCACGCGTGCTTATCTTCTGTAGCCTGGGTTGGGTGTGTGGGCTAGCTCAGTTAGAAAGGAAGCAGGCCAAAAGGAGAGGTAGATAATAAAAAGGAACTTTATCAGGGAGCTTCCTATACTGTTGATAGTTAACGTCATTATGAGTGTCTAGTGTTTCCACTAGAAATGTCCAATATGCAAATAAACAAATGGTCATGGACACAGTCCCTTCAGAATTAGCCACTTTAAGGGACGATTGAAACGTAGTGGGGATTTCAGGGGTAGGGAGAATACATACACTTAAATGGATAACTTGTCATTACCTGAGGCCCCTATTGGCATTGATAATGTTCCACAAGGGCTTAGAATTTAGAGATAGGTTGAATAAAAATGAACAAGGAAAACAACAGCAGTGAGTGTATGTAAACGCCATCCAAAGCCAGTGTGATCGCTGCTGCTTCTACTACAAATAGCAAACATTTACTGTGTCTTTCTCATGTGCCGATCAATGGTCTAAGTCCCCTCTATGTATAAGTTATTTAAATCCTCATAACAATGGGAATTATTATTCCCATTTTGTAAGAAGTGGAACTAAAGCACAGAAAAGGTGAGTAACTTGCTCATAGGAACATGGTACTAATAGCACATCCAAAGCACGTTATTCTGCCTCTTCACCATGATGACTACACTGCATCTGTAATGGGAGAACAAAATGGAACTTGCATGAAAAACGTACCTAGCAAGTAGGCTGTACATGGTTCATTAGCTTACCAGGAGGCATCATTTTAAGGGTTGCCTAATTAATGGTTTAAGAATAATTCCTTTATAGAAATAGTTTGTGTATAAATAGTTCAACAGATAGTGATATAATGGCATGCTCATTGTAATAAACATGTTTTGGATCTGCAGGACCTTACTGCCAAATGGTATGTACTTTTTATTCCTTCTTTTGAAGACAATTAATTGAACTCATGAACTGTTGGGCATATCAGGTACTTTAGTCAGTGTACGTTAATTTGAATAAAGTTACATTGAAGTATTGGGATCCTAGGTTTAAAACAGTGACTTGCATTTTTTAAGGGTATCAGAGGCAACTCCTGTAATCTCTTTTATTCCTGAATCTCTGTGTCTCATTCTGACAAATTTTGGATAGGAACTGTACAAAAGTCATCCTCAAAAAATACAGATGTTCTATTTTGCTGAAGACCTGACTTTATAACTATGTCTAAATGTCTTTGTCATCTAGAAAACACAAAAATAAGAGCCCGAGGATTTGAGGGAAGGTTTGGAACATGGCGATGGAGGAATAACATTCCTAGAAGAAGTGAAGGTACTTTCTCCTCCCGGGTCCACCTGAGCATGCAGCGTCCAGTGAAAGTGATGAGAGGATGGTGTTCGTGAAGTGTACACATGCAGTGACACCCTCACCTTCCTAACATCTACAGATGCCATCGTAGACATTTTTCAAGCCCTCTTTTTGCCATCCACACAGCTTGGAATACTTTGGTAGGCCTTTTACCTAATTTTTAACCCTCAGAGATGCTAAGGCAGGGGCAAACATATGGTATAAATGGAATGAATGAAGGCAAATGAGTGCAAAGAGAAGCATTTGCCTAACCTCAGGAAGATAGACAGGTCTTTCCTAAATTGTTGTAGAAGTAAAGAGCTATTGGATCGATCTTTATGTGATTGTTCCTCCCTAGTTTTAATAAAGTATTCCAGTTTGGGGGAAATTCCTTCCCTTGTCAATAAAATATAACAAGAAGAAAACTTTAAAATATTTGCAGCCCTTCCTCTAGAATTTCATGTGAATTTTGCCTGTCTCTCTCCTCTTGATACTCCTTTTCATGCAAAGCATTCTTGTGTATTTCTTCCATTGTATTTTTCATGAAGAAAATATAGTGATTATCCAAGATAAGCAGACAAGATCAGGGCAGAGTTTACCTTTCTTCGTGATGCGGTACCAGACTTGTTTAGATTTAGTGCTCTTGAAGGCAATAGGTGTGTCTTTTTTATCTTTATTGGTATCTGTGTACATATTAGGCACACAGTAAATTATCTGACTGTATCAATTAATGAACAAACAAGAACGAATGACAATAGTAGATGTTTCTGAAAGGTTTTCAAAAACGATTTAGAGAACATTTTGGAATTCAAGTTAAAAAAATTCACTCAAATGAGATTTTGGGGGATTTCATGTGATTAACTCTTTACATTATCTCGTAGTAATTATACAGAAATCTCTATTTATGTAAACACAGTGAATGCATCATAACACTAGAATAAGTATACAAATACTGCATGTCAAATTAGGTTATAATCACTTTCAAGGGACGTGATTTCCTAGTTAAACAGATTCGTTTACATCTTGTGAAATAAAAAATAAGTGAAAATAACTATATAAAATCAGGCTTACAGCTGGACAGATCTGCTTGGCAATGGTCCAGGCCCTGAATGGGGAAAGCCCCACCAGCTGAGGCATGCTCAGGACGCCCAGGATGACTTTACAGGCTCGGCTGGAGAGGGGTCTGTGGCTGCTGTCCTGACTGCATCCTGTCCCTAGTTACCTATGGGGAAGATGGGCTACCTTAACGTTTAAGATGAGACTCTTGCTGTGAGGGGGTTGGGATGGAATGGAAACTTGCTCAGTAGAGGAGAAAACAAAGGCAATTCAACATTACACGCTTAGGTAAAAAGCATATTAGAATAAGTCAGGGATCCTCTCGCTAGAAGAGCAAATAGGTGAAGCTGACATTGGAATCCCAGGAGTTTAGAGTCAGGGTTTGAGTATCACAGATCATCTGGTCCAACCCTTGTAATATAGATGGGGAAAAGTGGCCAAACAAGGCAAGGAGCAGTACCAAGATTGAGACCCAGAACTTTTCCTCCCACATCTGGTGCTTATTTATGACATAACTGAAGCTCATCCTTTTAAGGGAGATCATCCTTTTAAGGGAGATCATTTTTTAAAAGCTGCTCATTTTGATGCATATCTCTAAAAAATACATTTTGCCTTGCCCTGACTGAGCTAACACTTCCTGCAACGTTCCCTTGTGTTGACGGCAGAGGGGCCTATCTGTAAAGCTCGTTCATTACATGGTGTCGTAATATAGTGCCATTCTCTATGGCTCATTGTGAAGAGCATTTTGCCTTTTGCTAAGCTTCTGTAAGCCAGGTGTTTTTGCTTATCTTGCCTGTGTCACCATCATATTCATCTACTGCTTATTTTTGTTGTTTATAAGAATTCACTAAAACTATTTTCTTTTTAACCCGTGGATTCTTACTTGGAGGTAGGTCCGTATTTCTCCTACTGAGTAAAAAAATCTTTGGTTTTTATTATTAGCTTAATTGATACTCATTTTTGTTCAAAACTACATTTGTTGAACACTTACTGTATGCCATGCTGTGCATACGTTGGTTTCTTCCCACATTCCGTTGGTTGAATTGCCCTGAGCAGGGCTTGGCAAACTGTGGCCTGGGAGCCAGATCTGGCCTACTGCCTGTTCTTGTCAATAAAATTTTGTTGGAGCACAGTCACGCTCATTTGTTTGCATATTGTCAATGGTTGTTTTGTACCACAACAGCAGAGCTGAGTAATTGTGATAGAGACGATATGGCCCATAAAGACGAAAATATTTGCCATTTGGCCCTTAACACAAAATGTTGCCAACCCATGATCTCGAGTGTGAACCCTCGATTATCTGGCTGGCTGGATAAGAGAGCCAAATAAAATAGACACTACACTGTAGCTGCCCTGAGCACTACTTACTCACAAGTGTTTGTGGCCAGGAGTCATAACCATGGCACCAAACAACATAGAGAGAACCAACAACATCCTAGTCTGGGGAACACAAGGCTTCTCCAGATTTGTTTAGATTATTTTCAAACCCTGTTCCTAGAACCATCCCCAATCTGTACTAATACTATAAACTTGTAGCTTTTCCATTACAAATTTATTGTTATTTCTTTTACCTCTTTTTTTGTTCCTTAGGAAAAGGTAATTAGGCTATAAACTGAGGTCTGACAACTAATTTCAGTCAAGGCAAGATTAATACAAAGCAGGCAGATAATTTTCATCCTGTGAAATTAAAATAGATACATTTTAATGACATTCTGAAAAATCCATGTCTCATGTTTTTCCTTTGTTTTCCCTCACCTTCCCTTGTTCTCGTGTGATCCCTATTCTGTGTGGGTAGTGACATGTGCTAATTCAGGCAGACTACCAGCTCACTGCTTTGCTGTCCTCCACGGCTCTTCCTCCCATCCCCACGATTGACCTTTGGGTGGAAAGCTGCTTCTTTCCTTTGCTTGTAGGGGTTTCCCTACACTGAAAAGACAGGACCATCTGAGGGAAAGGTAGTCACTGCCCACCCCTTGAATTTTCAAATTTTCACTGACATTACAAAGAGCCAGTGTGCTTAATCTATATCAGAGCTTCAAGAATTAAAGGTTAGTGGCATCCTGGGCGTGGGTGTGCACCGTGCACATGTTCTGGGGAGAGTTTCCAACATTGCTGTGTTCTGTCACTCCAAGAACATATTGAATATGCATCTCAATGTCAGCAGCACCTTGAGATGTTATCTCCAAAATTATCACCTGCCTTCTGAAAACATAACCCTAGATATATTGATTGGTTAAAAGGCAGGATCTGAAGGAATAAGTCAGTGTCTCCGTGGATTATCCTAACCAGATAAGGCGAGTATTAACCTAGATACTCACTGATCTGCCAGTATTTGGTTTGAAATGTAGGCATCTCCACTAAAGTTATGTGGTTCATTCTTTGGAATATTTCTTCCAGACGTTTAAATACACTACCACTAAGCCAGAACCAAAGAAAGCACAAAAAGCATTTTAAGGAATAAATTCAGCACGTTTCCATTTGTACCAGATAGTGAAATTGTTGACATGCATTATGAGGCATGTGTATTTTTCAGCCCGTCAGGTTTCAGTCACACGCTCAGGATGGAATATTTCAGCTGTCAGGGGTTGTGTAGAAAGGTCTCGGACCATTTAGGTAGTAGCACTTCCTAACAAATAGTTTCCACATCACCCTATCCTGCTATTTAGGCAAGTCAGAAGAAAAGCTTATTTCATTAATTTTGCTATAAATGTAACTTCAGTGAAGGGTAGCCGGCTAAATACAAGATGAAAGGGCTGGTAGGGATTCTCTCCATCGAAGTGTTGAGCTTCACGCAATTTTATTCAGATGCACTTCCACTACTAAGGAGGCTATGAGTTGATCGACTGTATCTAGAATCAACTACAGTGGTGAAAACACAAATTGCAAACCAGCATGAAGTCGCAAAGGGAAAGGAGGAAAGAGGAGAAGTAAAAGTCGGGGACTCGTACGTACTCTTCATTTTCCTCTAGGAAAAATAAGTATTGGACCAGCTGCCCGGAGTCCAACAGTAATGGGAGCGAGCCTAATTATTGTTAGGCGAGGGCCTAATGAGAAGTGCTACCCACACAGCCTTCCTTTGTGTTTCCAGTTGCTTCTGTTTGCAGAGGAGTCTGGATTTTTGTTGGAGGTAAATGATTATGTTCCCCCTGCTTGATGTGCTAGAATGAAATGTGGTTGTTAAGGAAAGAGAGGACCTGGACTGGATAGTCTCTTGGCCACAAATTTTTTGTGTGGGCCATTGAGGAAGGTTACAATGTAATATTGTTGGTAACAGGGTGAGGAGGCTTGGAGCTAGCTTAGCTACCATCTTTGAAACCTTTTGTGGGCACTCCTGTCTCCTTCCTCTCAAGGAATCTTTTTTTTTTTGCGGTACGCGGGCCTCTCACGGTTGTGGCCTCTCCCGTTGCGGAGCACAGGCTCCGGACGCGCAGGCTCAGCGGCCATGGCTCACGGGCCCAGCTGCTCCGCGGCATGTGGGATCCTCCCGGACCGGGGCACGAATCCACGTCCCCTGCATCGGCAGGCGGACGCTCAACCACTGCGCTACCAGGGAAGCCCACCTGTCAGGGAATCTCAATTAGAACATTCTCAGTGCTCTCTTTGTCCTTTTCAGTGGAGAAGTCTAGCACAGATCCAGATTAAGCTTTCATCCTCACGAGAGAGTGATGGTACTTTTTCCCCTTTTCCTGATTTCTTGACTAATTTTTCTCAAGATTCAGTGTTCAGAAAAATATTTAAAGTTCCCACACATGGCCAGTATGGAATATCCGATGAAAACACTAATCACTATTTATCGAAGAACCATTCTATGTATTCTGTTATGTACATCTTTGTGTTTCCTATGGTGACATCAGGACATACTTGTTGAGTAAACCAATAACGGTTAAATAAACCATGAAGATATTTAGCTTTTATTCGCCTATCCCTTTCAGTCTGTCAAGTGATTCCACAGCTGTTAGCTCTTTTGCTATTAGAAGATAGGCCCACAACGGAGCACACTTTATTATTCACATTTTAGACGTGAAGATACAAACTTCATGGCAAAGATTTGGCACAGGGTAGATGGCTAGTAATTACCAGATTCTTGACGAAAACTCGTGACTCTAGATTTGGAAGCATACTGCTAAGTTTTCTGTCTGCCTATAAAATCTTTGAAATCTTTATCCAATGTGGAAAAGTTGTTTTCCTTTGGCTTTTTACCTCTAGAGACCCCACATCAGAAGAAAACCAGTTGAAATCCCTGAAGCATGTCCAAATTGCTGAAAGTAGTGGCGTGCTAGAGGCAGTTCTGCTCCTGAGAACCAATAGAGCCCATCTCTTCGCACCTTCAGGTTCACTGGTATCCTGTTGGTAGCTTGAAATGGGCCATAGCAGGAGTGTTTACACCATGGAAATTGGCAAGCGCTACAAATCAGAGAGTTAGTTGTCACCTCTCCAGAGAGTTGGTTGTCACACATCTGCCAGCACACTCCTGGTTAGAAATCTGAGCATCTAGGCAAAAATCCTGCAGCCAAGTTTCTTGATGCTTAGAATATGTTCCAGTGTGCTTGATTTGTAAGACACCGAGTTTCTTTGTGAAGCCTTTTGAGTATATTCTTTTGCAGTCCTTTGAAACTATATGTAGGAGAACATCAGAGTATCTTCTCCAAGAGGGAGAGTGAGGTCTAAGAGTAAAATTAGCTACTTGTTTAAGGCTATGGGTGTTTGTGAACATGTGAGTGTGCTTTATATTACACATAATTTTAAACAACTATGTAAGAAGAGTTTTAAAAGTTTAATGGTGCTGAACCAAGAACAGGAATTAAAAATTGAAAAGAAAATACGAAACTATACCTTGTTTTTCTTCTTTAAAAAATAAGTTTCCTTCTCATTTGCAATTAAGATGCTGAGAATTTGCATAAAATGTGTAAAATTAGAGATAATTGAACTACAGTAGCTATAAAAGTGGCTCTTCCATTTAAAAAATAAATCAGATGTCCACTAAAAGGGTGTAAGAGCCATTCCCCCTTTCTCCTCCCTCTCCCTTTGGGTCTCTGGTATTTTTCACACTTTTATAGCTGATTTTTATTGCCAAACAATCCGTGGAGTTTGTGGCAGCTCTGAGACGACAGCTGGCCCAGGCAGGCCTGTTAACGCTGGCATGTTAAGCACCCTTCAGAAGATTTCAAATCCGGCCTCAGCACCCAGGTTAGTAGATCAAATCCAGGGAGACCTCAGCGAGGCAGTGGGGGTGGAAAGAAAGGGGAACATGGAGAGTAAGGAAGACAAGAAAAGTCAAAGTACAGGAATGCCTGTAAACCAAACATCAATAGCTGTTTTTGTTTCCCTGAACCAGTGTTTCCCCTGGGAACCTCACGTGTAAAAGACCCAGTCTGTAAAGGAGTACACCAATGATCAAAGTGGCCACAAATGATGGTCCCAGGCTGATGTTTGTACTCTGATTTCAGGAGCCTTTCTTCCCAGGATGAGGTACAGCCTCCATTCTGAAGGACCAGCCCTGAGCATCTTCCTGAAGCATGTCTTAGGCCTATTCCCTAAGGATGGCCCAACGCTGAGCTGGGCTTTGCCTGTCTCCCTCTGGGGCCCAGACGTGATCATGCCCTGACGAACGGCCTGCTGTTTGTTTGCTGCTCTTGTGAGATGTCTATAATGTTGAATCTTGGCAGGCACTCTCTTCCTTTTGTCTCATCTGTCCTCTTCCACGAAGGCAGAAGCACTTCAAGGGCAGAGACTGTGCTTATAAGTGGAGCAACAGAGGCAGGGGCGGCTTCACTGTGGTAAAATGTGATAACGAAAATGCCCACGTGGGGGAAAAAATGTTGAATTCCCGGAAGTGACAAAGCTCTCGAAAGCGAGTAAATGAAAAAATGTCAGCTGTAGTTCTATGTCTTCTGATACAGAGTAAAAATCACAATTTTCACAAAATTTTGATAATAAGTAAAAACAAAGATAAGTGGTCTCTTAAAGTAGAGTGAGATCTCCCGTACTAAGCCATTTTATCTGTGACCCTCAGACATCTGCTCGTGCTGTGCCTGTGTGTTATGCGATAGATCCCAGAGCATCTAGGAAGTATGTAAAAGATGTGTGTTGATCTGCTTTGACATCCTTTATTCTCAGGAACCCAGAGCCTTCGCGATCAGCTTAGTCTGGAGAGACCTTTCCCAGCGCAGTTCTTCTCTGCTCAGATTCCTACTCAGTCTGCGTCTCGTCTCTTTAAAATAACAAAAGAAAAAAATCCTGCCGTTCCCATAGACTCCTGTCCTCTCTTTGGAAGTGAGTAGCTGATCTGATAATAGGGAATAGGGTTATTGATTTAAAGGGTGACCCTTGGGCTTCCCTGGTGGCGCAGTGGTTGAGAGTCCGCCTGCCGATGCAGGGGACGCGGGTTCGTGCCCCGGTCCGGGAAGATCCCACATGCCGCAGAGCGGCTGGGCCCGTGAACCATGGCCGCTGAGCCTGCGCGTCCGGAGCCTGTGCTCCGCGCTGGGAGAGGCCACAACAGTGAGAGGCCCGCGTACTGCAAAATAAATAAATAAATAATAAATAAAGGGTGACCCTTGCCTAGTAGCTTGCTTCCCTTCAATTTGGGGCATTCTGGAGATGATACATCAACTCATAGTATCTATTCTGCTGGCATCTGAGACACCACTGAAGGCCAGTGGGAAATAATGGCAGCAGGGTTCAAATATTCTAAATCCCTGCAAACAACACTCCCCCAAGAGCTGTCTCCTCCATTTTTCCATTAAGCCAACCTGGAGGTGCTCCTCATTGGCTACAGGTCTTTCTCTTTTACTTACACCATGGCTTGCCCAGTTCCCATAGAGAATCAACATAAATGGAACATTATTTTTATATATCCTATATTCCACGTGAAGGTGTGTGACTAAAAATTATTCATATTTAATAACATGTATAGCAGAAGCATAATAAATAATGTATAATGATTCTTTATATAGCCTAACCCAATGTTCCTAGCACAACAAGATGAAGAAGGTCTGAAAGTGTTCTGTGGAGTTGCCTCTTGAAAAATGAGGGATGCAGAAGGGCATCTCAGATGTGAGAGGATAGGATGCTGTGAATGACATCTGACACTAGAAAACTGGTACCTGTGGGTGAGAGAGCTGGAATTCATTCTACCATTCTCCCCTTCATGCATGTGAGACCACATGCGACCTCAGAATCTTTCTCAACACAGTGTTCCAAGAAGCAGTTAATTGAGGTTGGCCAGAGCAACAAGGTCTCTTTGGCACTTTTGATACTTATAGAAAAGTATGGTAAGTAATGCTGGTAACAGAATTTGCAAGTTTCTGAATTATCTTTTTCTAGTTGGTGAGTAGAATCTCTTGCAAACCTCGCAAAAGACGCATGCTTTACAGATACCTCACTTAGTAATTTTCTTCCATATACTCCACCGACAGCTCTTCAGTCTGTTACATGGGTATGTAAAAATACAAAACAAGCGGGCTTCCCTGGTGGCGCAGTGGTTAGGAGTCCGCCTGCCGATGTAGGGGACATGGGTTCGTGCCCCGGTCCTGAAGGATCCCACATGCCGCGGAGCGGCTGGGCCCGTGAGCCATGGCCGCTGAGCCTGCGTGTCCGGAGCCTGTGCTCCGCAACGGGAGAGGCCACAGCAGTGAGAGGGCCGCGTACCGCAAAAAAAAAAAAAATACAAAATAAGCATTCATTAAAAGCTAAAGAAAGAAACAGGAGTAAAATATGTACCATCTGATCTTCAAAGTTGCTGTTGGTGGACCTCAAACTTGGGTTTTAATTTTCTAACTCTCGATTGTCAAAGAATGTCCTTCACAAGCCTATGCAATGACTGTGGGAAGAAGGACAGGGCTCCAAGATGCTTGAGGGCTTTCGGGGGACACCATGGCCCACTTCAGGGCCACCTGGCCTTCACCTTTTCATTCAGATATCCCTTGTGTTATTACTGAATGTCCCTTCCCACAGGAAATGACCCCTTAATGTCTCCCCTCCAAACTAGCAAACTTTCTTCTTAACCTGCCTTCTACTCAATGTAAATTCTATAATTTTTCAAGAGCCTTTTGTGTAATATGGAAACTTCAAGCAGAGGACCCAAGGCATTTTGTTTCATCAGCCTGCTTCTAATTTCATCAAAGCACTAAAAAGATACCCACTTGGCTTTTTACTTGTCCAGTACTCTACTTATTCTCAAACACGTTCAAAAGCCACCTCTCTGATTTGAAGGCTCCTCCGCGGAATTATGTAACTGGACCAACAGTTGCCAGCTCTCCACCCTCTTGCTCCCTCACATTGTTGCCGAGCAGACTCCTGTTTTGCAGACCTTCCTCATTGTGTAAATGGCTACATTATCACTGTGTACACATTAGGACAAGCAAATGGGCCCCTGAAGGCAAATAAGTGTTCAAATAACCCAGACAAGGTAGCCCAACTGAATTGAGGATTCACCCTTGTTACAACCTTATTGCCTTATGGCACATGAGCCAGTGGAAGGGACAGACTGCTTCAAGTGTGTTTCTACTGATCCTACTGGCAAATCACAGCTTTATTACAGTAATGAGCCTGACCATATTTCTGTGCTTACGCATATTAGGCACCAAATGTATTTTCTGGCCTGCCAGCCTGTGGTAGCAACTAACACGAGCAATTTGTCCTGGGTTACAGTGTGCGTGCATGCATTAGGTATGAGCATGTTAGTTGCTCTGGGTTATAAAATACTACATGTTTCATCATGCGTATTTTTATATGCACAACTTAACTGTATGCAAAATAGCTTGGCAATTAACCAACACAACTTATTAGTTTACTGCAAGATTATTGCATAAATAATGTGAACTGGGGACAGCCACAATTTCAATTTAGCAATATTAAAAATTTCATAGGATTATTAAATATCTAAAGAAAATGCTGACTTTTTTCCTCTATGGTGTAAGTATTAAGGTTCTTTTAAAAATATCCTGATGCGCCTCTCAATTTCATTTCCCTAAATAACCCTGAGTGACACCCTTTTTAGGAGCTTGTGGGATTTTAGACCGTGAATTCCCCCATACTTGTTGTGAACTGACATTTGGTCTTTGACCCCATCAGCTTCCAGGTAAAGGTAAACGGTCGTTATTATCATCTCTTCCTCAGGATCGTATTTTATGTATGCCACACCTATTGGGTCCATGATTATTAAAAAGTGACATCAACATAATTCAGCTCACACGGTAAAAACAACGTGTTATGTTTCCTCTCTGTTTATATTGACCATTGGAACCGTAAAGCTGGGTGCCGTTTGCTTGATTGTGTGATTGTAGAGGAAGTGTACTCATTTGCCTTACTCCAAAAGAGCAGGCCTATGGAAATAGGTCCTCCTGAAATCTTAATTAAGATGGACTCTTTGTCCTACTGCCCTGGGAAATAAACAAACAAACAAAGTACATGAATAAAGAGTTAGAATTGGTGGGAAACCTCTGACAAAGCAATTGCTGTCCTAGCTGCTTCCATACACATCCCTTATTTTAAGTTGTCAGAGAAATTGCTTCGTTTCCTCCATTCAGGTTGGGTTTATGTAAATGACCACACAGGACAGGTGCCTTTATTTAGTCACTACTAAAGCTGGAATTGTGTTGTACAAGAGCTGATAACATGAAATAACATGAAATAAGTGGGCTTATCCCTTCGGAAGCTTTACAGTATGGGTATTTCTCTTTAGCAAATCCTGCTGCGTTTTTAAGTAATACGATAAAACAACATGAATGTCTTTGTGGCGAAAACTGATTGTTTCAGAAGGAACGTGGCTGTTTTATTCTTGTCTTTTATCTCTCCTACACTGGAGTTTTGAAAACATGAACAGCTCCCTGGCCTATGTGTATATATAATAGCTTATTTGCTTATGAACCCCCAAACAATTATTCACGCGCTGAAGAAAGGCAGAATGGGAGGAAACCCCGTGTTGACAGCTGCTACACCCTAAATAAATACAAAACCAAGACAGAAATGTGCTTTTGCAGGCCTGTCACAGTTTAATACGGCTCATGATAGATACTTAGTTCTCTGACAGTGTCCCCTGCACCTTCTCTGGAAAGTTGATAGAAATTACTCCAGCTGAATGCTTAAAGCAGATGTTATCCCATTAATTAGCTCTGGACTCGGGTACACTGGAGACTTTCCCATTTTCAGGCCGAAAGGAATTGGTCCCAGTGAGCGTGCTCTATATCCACATTTAGTATCATCTCATAAACAGCAGTGAAAACACAGCAGGCCCTTGATGAAGATACATGAGCTTATTTCTAATTTAAAGTTATGTTGCTTAACCTTAATGTAATTGGTCACCGGTGGCCAACTGTTTGTATAGTGTGTTGATGACCAAAGAGATGTAATAAATTATAAAACTCTCTGCTTAAATGGAGGGAATGACTGTTTTGTTAAAAGCTTTGCATGTAATAATGGTAAAATAATTACACCTCAGGCCGAATAACCGTGAAGCTGTTAATACAACAACAAGAGTTGTCCTCAGGATAACTCGGTTCATCCCCATTTAAAGCAAGCACATGAAACTGGCTCTTGTATTTAGCCAAAGAGTAACTTGGAAGTTCAATTTCACAGTGATTAAAACAAGTGGGTAAGTCATCCTGTTATCTTATTTGGGGATGATGGTAATGGGTAGTGGGGTGGCTGGGTGAATTAAAATAGCCGGTAGCTATGGTGAACTAGGAAACAAAAAGCACAAATAATTCTATTCTGTACATCAGCTCATAGTCACTGCCAGAAACGTCTTTAAAAAGACCTGATTAGCTGGTAGAATAACTGGGATAATAATCAAATATGAAAGTAATTGACACAACTTTAATGTTTAATAATGAATAGCATGCCAGGGGCAAAATAAAGAGAAACTGTCGTCTTTTCAGAGGACAGGTTCTGACTTAAAATTTCTTAGGCCAAATATAGATAGCGATGATTTGAGGCTGTGAAGTACAATTCCAGGATTATAGTTAAAGTTATAAACCTGGTTAAAATGAAATCACATGATTAACAATATTCAGTCTCTCATGAGTAATGATACCCATTCCATAGGTTCTCTACATGTTGCTGTTGAAAGTCTATCCCCCCTTTTCTCTCAAAGCCTTGTGATTTTAGTTTAAAATGCAAGCGTGAAATAAACATATCTGTGCTTCTGTCTGGATGTTCTTTTTTCGGTCCTGGTTGGATTGTGTTAACTAGATTCTGTGAAACAAGTAGGAAAAGTAAAGTTTTTGCTTTTCTCGAAAAATAGTCTTTTTCTCTAAATATTTGCATTCTGAATTTGGATTACCTCCAAAAGGGTACTCATTTCACAATAGAGAAAAAACATTTCTCTCCCTTCTTACGTTACATTTCTTAGAAAGACCTTCCAATAATTTAAACTATTTACAGTACCTCTAGGTCATTATTTCCCCTGACTCCACTGAAATACCCTGAGACACTATTTACGGCTGACTTCTGAGTTACCTCACAGGATCAGTTTACAAAACGGAGACTTCACCATGTGAAAGTCATTATTTTGTTTAACACTACTTGCAATGTTAAGATTTTTTTTTTAATTTGCCACTTTCATACAAACACTGCTGGTACTGGTAGTGTTAGTTATGAAAACCCCAGAAGCTCAGATGTGAAGATATGTATCTCTCCAGAGCCAATGTGTTAATATTATTTGAGACTAACTCATAAATTCAAAGATACTGATGAGAAAACAACAGGAAAATAAACAGGATTCTTTTTTTCCTTCCAGAAAAAAAAGGAAAAAGAAGAAATCCTATGACATTGGCTATTCTGCATTATGGATAATAACCTAGAGGTTTCTAAACAATAAGAGGACAGTGGGCCATCCCATGAAGACCATGCTCACTGAAGCTATAAAAGGGTAAGTCCCCAAGTTTGTACGGAGAATAGTTGTGCTGTGGGAATAACTTCAGAGCTACCTTTCTTAATAGTAAAAATGACTCTGTGGCTGTTCCAACTAAAAATCAATGTGGCTCACAATTTTAATAAGGAACATGAATCTGAAAACGTGTTTAGTGTCAGGTTATATAAACACACCCTAATGAGATACCATAAAATCCATCACATTAAAGGCTGGTTTCCTGCAAGGTATATTAGCTAAAAATGTTCCATATATTAGGTCACTATACAACAGTACCCATAATAAAGCAGTTCTGTCAAGATAAGATGCATGTTTTGCCCCTTAAAACTGTTATGTTTTGCACATTTTATAAGGTTCCTTGAATACATGAATAAGATAAGTTATTCCCATCTCTTTCTTAAGCAATCTCAGAAATGGCTATGACCTGAAATTGGAATTCTTGTAAACACCCATCTGAAGAAAATGTGTGCCGCTCTGTCTTAAAGAGACGGTACATGTTTAATTATCCCAACTTCTTCCAGCAGAATACTATTAACATGCACATTAGCATCATCTCATTGGTTCATCCTGCTGCTCCACCTTAGGGGCAGCAGTAGGAGCTAATCTTATTGCTCCCATGCGCATAATAATGAAATTTGGTCTTGTCTCAAGGCAGCGTTCTTTGGTCTAAAGTACAGCTGGAGACATTACTGTTCTGGAAATTTTCTGACCGATTCACAGTGAAAGATAAAGAAATAAAATAAAATAGAGTCCCAAACAACAATTATGAAGTACATTGTTTTACCTTGAGTATCAAATAGTAAGTGATTGAATGTACGAATGACTCCATGTTTGAATAAAGACATGAGTGGAAACTGAATTCTTAGCTATCTGTATCTTATACATACAAGAAGCACATGCCATATATAAACCCTGACGATCGGTGTATGCCTATGAAAGTTCTGCTTCTGAACACTACCTTCAGCTGTGTACGGGTAGGATAAAAACAAACTCAAACCATAGAAAGCCCCCTTTCTTCATTTCTTTTTCATCCGTTTTCTAAGAAACAATGACAAGAACTCATAGAATATATAATATCCTTGCCTTTTTGCATGCAATGTTGGAAAGCTCTAATAAAAATATATGCATACATCGCAGAGCACACACAAAAATACATGTGAATTCAAGGCTACTGAATTAAGAGAGGTTGTTCCAACATTTCCCCCACTGTACATTATTTGTATTCAAGGTTTTTGAAATGACATTGTAATCTGATGATGCACCAGCCTATTATATTGTCTAGCAGGACAAATATCCTTGCGTTTTCTCTGTAGAACTAACACAATTTTTCCATGTCAGAGGTGCATAATATCCTGGCGGTCATAAGGAATGATGCTATTAATCCTCTTGGGCAATCTCCAGGTCTGATTATTAGGGAAATAAATTTGCATGCTGCATATGAGCTAGGTGAATCACCGAGAGCACAAATTATATTTCCTGACAGCAAGTTAGAGAATGGAGCCGTGTCGCTTTTTTATCTTTTCTCCCCCTCTGAAAGCTATAGAATTTCAATTCATTACATGAGATTGGTTAGAATTCAAGTCTCTTTTTAAGTTGATATTAAGTTGAGTCTGTTATCTCTGCGAAGTCTGGTAGGTTCCCCAGAGTATCCACCTAATCACTACTTAAAAAAATCGAAACGTATAGTTAGTGTCATGATTTAGGTACCAGAGCTACTTTATTTATCAGCACAGAGTGAGATAATTTCAATTTGAGCCTCCATAGCCCTCATGAATTTAAGTGACTTGAAAGCTTTTCACCCCAGCTCCCTTTCTGCCGCCCCCTTTTGTTGCCAATTGTAGTCATAGTTATTCCGGACACCTTCCTTGCTGCCATGCCAAGAATTGCACTGGGCTCCTTCCTCTATCGTAGAGACCTGATTCCAGCCAGGCTTGTGCAAACAGCCCCCAGTTTCTCTCTCCACATTTGACTGCCTCCTCTTTGCCAGCAGTACTGCCAGGCATGTCTGCATTCAATATCCATGATGAATGTATTTTTATTATTTCCAGGGGTTGGCATCTGAGAAACCTTTTTGCATTATTAAATTTGAACAGGGAGAATGATAGCAAATAAGAGCATAATAAATTGCTTCATGTCCTAATGTATTAATTAAGCAGACATTTATTATAATGGTTGTTTTATAGACCCATTGTAAAAATGTATGATTGTGTGGTGATGTTCTTAGCCGGAGCCACATACGGAAACTCGGGTAGATGGGTTATGACATTTGTCAGATTGGAAAGGGTCCACCAGGTCTAGTCTGCAGATTCACAAGGAAGCAGAGAACCTGGCTCAGGTGTGAGCTTGGGGAGATAGTATTGCTATGTCTATGGTGCGAGCAAGACAACAATCTTTTTGTTATTATTGTGGTTATGGGTAAAAATAAAAATATACACTCCACATGCAGTAAATACCTTATGTTGTACAATTTTGTGGTTTATAAAGTACATTTACAGATGAATGCACCACAAAAGATATAGCAGATCATACAGACTTCCTTCACTTCAAAAATGTCTATTATTACTTTCGTTTGAAACAGAAATAGGTGTACCTTTCAGAATAGTAAGGATAATGCCAAATCCAAAAAGCAGACAATTTTGGAATACTTAAGAAATAAATGTTTTAGATTATATTTATTTATTCAGAGCAAACCCCAAACAGCGCAGCTCGGGGGTTTATATCTTGGCCTTTTGATTACTTTAGCCGTGGGTAATTGTCAGAAAAACAATTCTTTCTTTATCTTGCTTCTTCACAGTGGGATAAGTGATTCATCTAAATTGCCAAATAAATAAATGAATAAATAAAAGATTCCAGAAAGTTCTTCTATCACTTTGCTTTCCCGTGCAGTTTTGGTGCAATCATTCTCATAACAGAAATACCTTTGAATCACAGGTGTGCTCTGCAGGCACGTGGCTTGGGATTTTGCACAATCAGGAAATATTTTCTACATTTAAGAAAAGGAAGTAGCAGTTGGAGAGAATTCAGAGAAAGTCTGTGGGGAGGGATACTGGGGCGGGGGGTCTCGGGGGCTGTTTCCTGTCCCTCACGTGGGGGCTATCCTTGGCTTTAAATAGTAGCTCTTTTCAGTACTGTGGACTTTAATTCCTGCCTAATACCGGACACTGAGGCTGATAATAGAGGTGATTTGTAACAAGCTCAGAAAAGGACATGAGGTTAGATGCTGAAAATGCCTAAAACCAGTTACTGCAATAAAGCAAACCAAATCCGTCCCCAGCACCATCCTCCACTCCTGTCTACAGGCATTCAGCGCTCTGGCCGGCTGCATAGCAGGCGCCAGAGTGATTAGGGAGAAGGAGAGATGGGGAAGGGACGAGGCTGAGATATACTGATCTTTGAGCACATGTGAGAGGCTTTCCAACCATGGAAAAGAACTATAGAGGCCATGCAAGATGCATCCATGAACCGGTAACCAAACGGCATGTAACCCAGAAAAATGCTGCCTCACTCTGCGTGATCTGACAACTGTCATTCAATTCCTTGAACATGCATTAGTTCGTCAAGTACCTTTATATTTAGAAGGTGATAAAATCTGAGTGATCTGAGTTTGCTGCTCTAGTACCAGTTGTTTAGATATTATGTGTAGATTAGAGAAAATGGCAAACATCCTGCTAGACACCTTGTTTATGGTATTTTCTGTGGTCTGCACCACAGCACCTTAGCCTTACATAGAGCAAAGGGGTGTGGGGTTCTTTCCTTCACATTCCAGGGTACTGAGGTCTGAGCAGTTGAGTCAGTGCCCAAGCTCACAGCTAGGAGGTGGTAGAGTGGTGTTCAAATATGGTTCTGATGCCTAAAATCTCTTGTTATTCCTGGGCTAATCTTTCTCCTAGAGAGAGGGAGACAGAAAGAGAAGTAGAGGTAGAGATAGGAAGAGGGAGAGAGAGAGAAAGAAACAAGGAGGAGAGGAGGGAGGAAAAGAAGGAGAAAGAGATTGAGAGAGAGAGAAAGAGAATTTGAGTCTTCTCATGAAAGAGGAGGGAAGGTAAGTGCAATCTAAAATATTCCTGTATTTTTTCACACATCTGCTCCAAACTTGAGACTGGGGACTCTGTCTTTACATCCCCAAGAATCACATGTAAACCACTTCTATTTGCTCTTGAGAACGAAAGGAAGGAACTTAAGGTTACATGACTTCAGGTCATTGCCTTTCTCAGAAGATTTATCGGGGAACAGAGTCTGTGAATCCCCATGCCCCGGGATTATGCTGTTTTGCCCCAGACAGGGTTAGGCGTAAATTAAATCTTGATCCTTTCCTAGCCGTTATGTCCTAGAGGAAGCCATTTAATCTCTTTGCGTGTCCAATTATTATTATTATTGTTATTAGTAACATTATTATCCTTAATAGACTCAATTGTAAAAGTTCATGAAGCACAGCAAATTCTCCCAGGTCTCTGGTCAAAATGCAAATGTGTCTAGTCCAGACCATAAACCAGGCAGAATCCAGTCCTCCTGTGCCATTATCCACCCAGCATAAAAACAGTGCACTGACTGGCTGGGCCCAAGACACTGAGCATAAAACCAAAAGCCAGGAGTGGCAGTAATTAGCCTCTTGCACTGTGATCGTGTGCAACTTGACAATGCATTCGATTATAATCGTAGTAATTTCCTCACCTTACATTTGTCCTGGCCTGTGCCGTGAACAAGAAGTTTTACTTCAGTGCCTTCCCATGAGTCCCATAATTACCCCCAAGAGATCAACGATACTTTTATTGACATTTTACAGGTGTGGAAACTGAGTTTCAGCAATTTGGAATGATCTGCCCAGTGCCACCAATAACTAATAGAACAGGACTGGAACTCAAGCTTTCAGCTTCTCATGGTACTCCATTAGGGACTGAAATTTTGGATATTGAATCTTAAGCTGAGATGTTTCAAAAAGAGAATGGAATATTTCCTACCAAATTATTCGGCCAGTGTAAGATACCGGAGAACACCATGATTTACGTAGGCTCTGAATCCACAAGGTAAGTTGACTGATTTTTATCTTTAAAATTTTTTCATCTTAAATTAAAGATTAAATTATTAATTTAAAATTTAAAAATCTTTAAAAAAATCACACAATTAAAACAACACTAATACCACTTACGTTTATTACATAGGGCTTGGATTCCAACCATCGCATACTTGTCCTGAAAGCAAAGGCTAGCTTTTCAGGATTTTGCCCAGGGCCCTGGCATCCACTGGGGAGATGTCAGTCTACTGTTAGCTTCTGTGCAGTGACCTATCATGACAAAAAAGGAATTTCACACAGTCCAAACAACTGACAGAACAGCTCACCTTTCAGGGAATACGTAATATTTTCTGATAAGCAGCTTATGCTAGTTTTCTTAGCAAATAGCCTGGAAGCTTTTCTGTCTGTGGCATTTCGAGATGTGATAAGTTGAAGGGAAGCCCTCTGACCATGCCAGAGTCAGGCAGGCCTTTTTTCGTTCAGGGGACAGCTCTTTGGAAAGATGTAAACATGTGGCAATTTGAAAATGATATAAAGTAATTGATCACAGAGACAGCCCAGAGCATGCATTGTTAACAGAAACACATGTCCCTGTTTATGGAGTTGTAAACAGAGGAGTGTGTATTTATTGTTGGAGGTGGAGGCCAAAGCCTGGGGCAAGATTAGGTCCAAGCCTTGTCACTTTTGCACAAGGCCATGCATAAAAGCAATGCACTTATTTTAGTAGCAGTAGTTTCCATTGGGTGTTCAAAGAACAAGGAACAAGGTGCTAGAGGGTCCCATTCCGGGTTTCAGTGGCTCATCAAGGCAACTTAAGGAGGTGATGACACTATTGCTTTCTTGTGATGGAGAACTGAGGATCAGGAAAGCCTAGGAGCTTGCCTTCCCTTACATCTAGAAGCTAATTAACAGCAGGAGTTATGATGTGAACTGACTCCTGACTCTAAAGCAGGGTCTCCACCAAGCCACTCTCCTTCCAGAATGAAAAAAGTGAGATGCATTGAGCAGAGCTTGCCTGTGGGTGCTTGCTGTTGTGAAAACCTAGGGTTATACTGTCAGACCACTCAAAGACAAGGGGTCATGGTCTCTAGTCCCTCTCTAATTACACACCTAAGAAAACTTAAGTAGGTGCCTTATCTCCCCACATGTCTGAGTACCAAGGGCTTGGTCAGACTCTGGTAAACAATGAAGACAATTCTTTGGGGAGATTTCCAAGTGGTTTACAGCCTTTGCGTCGCAAAGAACACTATGGTGCCTATAGAGTTTGCTTTCATAAATTTGGTTGCAGGCTATTTTGAGGGGAAATGCATCCCATCTCCCCTTTACCTTGCAGGTATTTGGTAGCTATTAGACCACATTTTAAAATGAATTGTGTGCACTGATGTTAAAGAAGGTTAGACTCTCTGAGCTGCCACCAGTGACATATGACTACAGTGACAGACAGTCAGCGGTATTCAAAATGAATTAATCAGAAAACACAGCCTACTTCAATGTGACGTTTAGAGGGAGGAGGAATGGCTACTTATTTACCAGAGGGATGTCACTGAACCATCTTTCTATCCGGAAATAGCCTATGGCTACATAATCCTTTCAAACCAGCAGCGGATTGATAAACTACACTCAGAGCCAGGTGTTTTAGGCCAGTTCCCTCTTGTTCTCTTCTCTTATTCCTTAAGCTGGCCTAGGTTATTTAATTTTGGGCAAGGTCACAAGATGAAGTGAGGGTTTTGGGAACCTTCCACAGGGACTGTGAGGACACAGATCCTTTGGAGATGGAGGCATCTCCTCTGATCATTCTCAAAAGTGAACACACATAATGTGTCAGCAGCCTGGAAAGAAGGAAATATGGTAATAGCGGTGATAGTGGTACCTTAATTTTACAAATGTGTAATGCTAATTATGTAAACAGTTGAGAACTTTGAAATCTCTTCATCATATGTGTCCGACAATGGAAATATTATGCAGTCTAACTCGACATAATACAGTAATAATGTTATTTCACGCAGGTTCGTTGACAGGCAGGGGCCAATACTGTCTATCAAACAAAACTGTAGTGCCAGATAGTATCTTGGCTATAAGTAGAAGAAGAGCAACTCAGAGTCTGTTTACGTATTAATCAAGGCATCAGACTCAGGCCACTCCTGCAAGTATGTCCTTTACTAAAAATTATGAAAATCTTCTGGACACCAGGTGTCTTAGTCAGCTCGAACTGCCATAACAAAATACCATAGACTGGGTGGCTTAAACAACAGAAATTTATTTCTTCTAGTTCTGGAAGCTGGAAGTCTGAGATCAGACTGCCAGCAGGGCCATGTTCTGATGGGAGCTCTCTTCCTGGTTTGTAGATGGCCGCCTTCTTGCTAGGTCCTTATGTGGCAGAGAGAGGGTGTGAGAGAGAGCAAGCCCTCTGATGTCTCTTTGTATAAAGACACTGATTCCATCATGAGGATTCTACTCATGACCTCATCTAAATCTAAGAATTATTTATAGAGCTGGATATTTGATGCTCATACCGTCCCCCATCTCACCCCTCCTTTGCTCATGAAACTTTTATTTCAGCTTCAAGTTAAGTATATTTTAATGAGTTCTTGGAGTTGGTTCTGTTTTTTGCTAAGAGTTTAGGAAATCATCTTGCTATAACTCGCCAAATAGTATATGCCCTTCACACTTAGATAAGTGAGATGGATACTACACAAGTTTGTCATGAAGACAAGCCAGCTACTTTGCACCCAGATACAGTTAGACTTGGTGAAGGCTCATGGAATGATTATGACACTTGTCCCAAAGACAAGGACTTTGCTTCTAGAACAGATCTGAAATAACATGTGCATTTTCATTAAAAGTCACTGGAAATTCCTCCTTTCTACTTAATACTTAACAGACTCATTTTTTTTAACATTCCACAATAGTCACAGTTAGTAAAAGTATTCAAGTCTCAGTGCCAGAAAGGTCTAGGGTTCCAGTTTGAAACCAAACTTATAGTAGCAATATCTTTTAGATTCCTGAGAGCAACACCAATGATTTTCTTCATGCAGTTAGGAGTATTTCAGATGAGTTGTGGAACTAGAATGCCTGCAGCCGTTAGGTGATACATGTCTAGATGAAAATCAAAGGTGAAATTCTTTTTTTTTTTTTTTTTTTTTTAAGAAACAGTGAAAAACCTGAGGAGTTTATACCACTGAAGAGAGAGATTATTGAGTAATTACCAGCCAGAACTGACATCTTAAGAGCTTGGTGAAACTTAGAGGCTGAGTTTACATAGCATAAAGTGAAGAGAATATTTGGTAATTATTATTTAATTTGAGCAGTCTTTGCTAAGAGGTCCTTTTACAATTAATTAGTCTTCATTTAAACACAATTTCATAAGTGGACCCCCAAGTATCACCTCAGGAGAAAAATGCAGTATCAGTAATGTTACTATATCAAGAAATATCATAATGGAATCTCTGACATGGCACAAATAATTATCCATAACCAAAACAAAGCAGTCCTTAATGTTCAAAGTATCAGTCCTATATTTCTCTCTCCGTCTCCCTCTCCCTCCCCCCACTCCCTCTCTCAAAAGAAAGACAGAAGGGCTTCCCTGGTGGCGCAGTGGTTGAGAGTCTGCCTGCCGATGCACGGGACGCGGGTTTGTGCCCCGGTCCGGGAAGATCCCACATGCCGCGAAGTGGCTGGGCCCGTGAGCCATGGCTGCTGAGCCTGCGCGTCCGGAGCCTGTGCTCCGCAATGGGAGAGGCCACAACAGTGAGAGGCCCGCGTACCGTTAAAAAAAAAAGAAAGATAGAAAATTTTCCAAGACCTATACAGAAAAAGCAACTTAGTAAAATGTTTCAAATAATGTAGATTAATTTTGCTGTGTGACTTGAACTTAGAAAATGCTGTTAAGTAAACTTCTCAAGGATTTATCAAGGAGTTTCTTCTGCAAGATTGTGGTACAAAGAAGACCTGGTTTGGAGGTGATGCCAGATGGAACATAATGTACTCTTATATCAATAATTCTCTTTGTATATTTTAATTCAGTTCAGTTTATTTCAACTACTTGTAAGGTACACATGTAGGTGACACCTGTGCTGACACAGACACTGTGCTTTCTAGGTAATGACCTTCTGCTTTACAGATAGGAACCAAATCTTAATAGACTTTGTACCCCTGGAGCTCAGCAATAATATTCAAGTGTAAACGTGTGTAGTTTGTTCAGGGAACACAGTATAGACTAGGACTGGACATTAGTGTTAGTGTAATAGGACAAGGCACCCAATCATAGAGGGTCTTGAATACTGTCAAGAGAGTCTTAGACAATAATGATACAGAAACCAGAGAATGATCCTGTGGTAAAGACTTCATTCCAAATAATACCCATGCCATTATCCAGTGCAATTTGTCCAGTTGGCAATTTTGTATCTGTAAAGAGTGAGATAGTAAATATTTTCTGCTTTGTCTTCTCTGTTACAGCTACTCAACTCTGTAGCCATTGTAGCAAGGAAAGCAACCACATACGATACGTAAGCAAATGGACTAGGCTAGATTTAGCCCGTGGGCCCTAGTTTGGTGACTTCTGATCTGGTTCAATGCTTGCTGTTTTTCAAATCTTCTGACAAAAGACCATTTGTCTGAAGTCTTTGGAATGGCGAGAGCAGTCCTTAATGAATAGTGTTATTGGTGTTTTTGATCACACATACTATATATGGATCAAGAAAAAATAAATGACAATATAACTCAGAATTCACTGCCTATATCTGTAATGTTCCAGTTGAATTATAGGAATATGGATTGTGTGGTGAGTGAATACTGCAATGATTCTACCAAAAATAATGTTCAAACAAACAAAAAATTGAATTTCAGTGACTCAGGGAGACTAATTTAAAGTCAAAATATCAAGAGACCACTCAATTCTCCTGAGAGTTCTCCATCCACTTCCAGATGACACTTAGCACCAAGACAAAGACAAGCTGAGGTGGTTGACCCACGCCAAGTTTCCTCACACGTGAAGACTTGAGTCACGTGAGGTGCCTGGTCAGAATCTAAGCTGAGCCTGCTACCCTCTTTGTTGGCCATGAAGAAATGTAAACCCCGGACTGTATCCCGCTTCAGAAGCAATCCAACTACTGGCAAGAGTTTTTCGGAAAGCAGTTGTGGCCCTCAGAGTCAGTTGTAAAGAAACATCTGGAACTTCCACCTCCTTCCAAATACCATTACAAGACTTCGTCACATTTAAAAAGACAGTGGTAATGATAATAATGACCCAGCAGGAAACTGGCCGTGACCCTTTGGGTGAGCGAAGATTGGGTGACAGTTCCTCTGCCGCTTCTCCTCCACTGGCTCCCTGAGTGTCCCTTCTGCGCAGGTGTGATTTTTCTCTCTGTAGTGGTTTTTGAGTATTCGAATGGTAGGTCACACAACTTTAAGGCTGTTCTTTTCAAGTTTTAATAATGTTTGGCAACTCACTTCCTGTTTCTCAGCTGCCAACCTTGCCAAAAGCATTCCTTGTCAGGTACTAATTTGGCTGACGTGACGACCACTTGATCTAAGTTTTTGGTGGGTAATTATGACTCAGAAGTGAGTAATTTTTTGATGTCCAGTGGCAGTCAGAAAGGTGGGTGTTTTACTGCCCTCTCATTAGAGATTCTCCAGTAGTGAAATGTCCTGCCTTTTGATCTGTTTGCCAACAGAAGAAAAATCTGATCTCAAATGAAAAGCAACTCTCTGCTCATTTTGACAGCACTTACAGGGTGTATTGAAGGTTTTTATTATAAACTCGCTCCAGTGTTTCATTGTACCTGCAATATTAATTTTGTATTGATCAGAGTCGTATATAATGACTTCTTCTTTTAAGTTACAGAGATCTTACATTTAACTTAGAAAATAGTTGAAGATATTTCAGTTATTAAGGATTTAAGAAATACTAGATGTCCTCTGGAATAAATCTTAGTCCTTGAAAATAAAGAGCATCAGTCTTTCTCTGAAAGTGCCAGTCTTTTTTATGTAATTCTTTTCGGTGGATACCTTTGGAATTTATACAATTGTTCAAGTTATTTTTCTACCAGAAGAAACAAATAGAGATATTTTTGGTGAGAAGTGAAACTGATCACTGAACCTTGAAGCATGCTCATGTACCCATTTATTGGAAACAGTACCATAAAAGCTAAAATTTGTGTGTTTTTTTAAAAATTTATTTACTTTATTTATATTTATTTTGGGCTGCATTGGGTCTTTGTTGTTGCGTGCAGGCTTTCTCTAGTTGCAGCGAGTGGGAACTACTCTTCATTGCGCACGCGGGCCTCTCATTGTTGTGGCCTCTCCTGCTGCAGAGCACGAGCTGTAGGCACACAGGCCTCCGTAGTTGTGGCACGCGGGCTCAGAAGTTGTGGCTCGCAGGCTCCAGAGAGCAGGCTCAGCAGTTGTGGCACACGGGCTCAGCTGCATCCGTGGCATGTGGGATCTTCCCGGACCAGGGCTCGAACCCGTGTCCCCTGCACTGGCAGGCAGATTCCCAACCACTGCGCCACTAGGGAAGCCCCTAAAATTTGTGTTTTGTTTGAAATTTTTGTTTCTACTTTTAGTGGCAGATATCAACATGTTCCTTAACTGCAAACAGAAAGTTGAACTCACATTACATATGCTCACAGATTCTTTTTTCCTTTCGTAATATCCTATGATTAAATCACGACTTTTTGCTACAGTTAGCCAAATACATAATACAGAATTACCTCTTTATAATAGTTTCATTATTCAGGATCCTGTGCCCAAAGATCTAGTTTTAAAGTGAAAAGTAATTATTTAATTGATTTAGATAAATTATTTTCAAAATATTGAATTGAATAATTCTGTATTCGTTTCCTGTGGCTGCTGAAACAAATTGGCACACTCTGAGTGGATTAAAGCAACATAAATTTATTGTATCATAGTTCTGGAGGCCAAAAGTCCAAAGTCTATGTTACTGGACCTAAATCAAGGTGTCAGCAGGGCTATGCTCCCTCTGGAAGCTCTGGGGAAAAATCCATTCGCTATGCCTTTCAGCTTCTTGTGGTTGCCAGCATTCCTTGACTTGGGGCTGCATCACTCCAATTTCTGCCTCCATTGTCAGACTGACTCTTCCTCGTGTGTGTGTATGTGTGTGTGTGTGATCTCCTTCTCCCTCCTTCTTACAAGAATACATACAATTGCCTTTAGGGTTCACCTGGATAATCCAGGGTAATCTCCCTATCTCATAAAGACCCTTAACTTAAACGTATCTGCAAAGCCTCCTTAGTTGAAGATTCTGCAGCTAAAAATACCATGGTGGAGTTTCATCATTACAGTTTCATCTTAGGGTTCTATAGGGCATGGACTGCAAGTAGTAAAGAAAATGACTCATTTGAGAAACTTCAGTTCTTCTCAGTAACTCATGTAAGACTTGTACTTCTACCTACCTATTTCTGAAGGGGTTTGAGGCAATTCATCAAAAAGCATAAGCAATGAGGAAATATTAGATACTTAGAGGTGACAATAGCAACTTATATTTCATACTATACAAATATTTTTCATAGTACCTTAAGCATTGTAACAAAACCAAACCTCTATGAGTTAGATGCTGGTATATCCATTGTGAACATGAACAATTTGATGTACACAGAGGCCAAAAACACACAGCTGGAGAAAGGCAAAGTGAGATTCAAACCCAGGAATCTGGTTTTAGAACCCAAGGTTCTAAGCCAATGTTGCAATCTACCTGCCAAGCTTATCCCCTTCTATAGCTTCTATCCAAATCTTCCATTAGTTAGGAATTTCCCTCTACCTGCTCCTGCCTTTAAATCCGTACTTATTTTCAGAGCGTACCTTACACTTCCCTTTCTTTAACAGCTTCTGCTGTTCTCAACTGGGAGTGAGTTCTATTTTCTCCAAACCCCTGCAAAGATTGTGCTTCAATTAGGGGGTAGATGACATTCTGTCTTTTATGGTATATATACTATATAAAGTATATATACTATATTCAATAAGCATCTGTGGTCAGCTGAAAAATGTACCCCCTGCCCAGACATCCATGTCTTATTCCCTGGATCCTGTGAGTTATCTTGTATGACAAAAGAAAAAAAAAGAAAAAGAAAAAAAAAGGCTTGACATGGCTGGATTCTCTAATTACTTAGGGTCTCACTGAGCTGAATCGAGGTGTCAGTTATGATCTGGGGTTAGGGGTCCTCTTCCAAGCTTACTGGTTGTTGGGAGAAATAATTTTCTGAGTTTGTTAACTGGGATCCCCATTTTCCTTTTCCTTGCTGGCCGCTCTTAGCTCCTAGAGGCACTCTTTGTAGTTATGTAAGAAATTAGATGGTGAAAGATGAATTTGCTATTCTGCGGCATATGAGTATTTTAAATTGTGACCAGTGCTGCAAAATTGATCTCCAAAGTTTCTACAACAATTTTAACTCCCACCAGCAGTGTAGAGGAATCCCCATTTTCACATACCCTCACCAACCCTTGATACTAATCAAAGTTTTTATTTTTTTCAATTTTATGTGTGAACATGATATCTTACTATGGTTTAGGGATTATTCATTGGTAAAATAAAGTTTGGAGAGTTTTAAAAATATTTGGATTCCAAGTAACTTACAAGGTACTGGACTACACATTCTCTGCAGTGTGACAACTTGTGGCCTTTATCTAAAGTGGTTCGATTTTCTGAATACTAACCTCTTTACTCTTCCTTTAGGGTCTAAGAAACATCCATTTCTCTTGATATTCTTTTTTATGTCTTTGGGTCTTCTATGAAGTCATCAACATCTTGGAAAGTCTTAACCAGGAAATAGGAAGAAAGAGAGCAGTGGGCAATGATAAATTAGAAATGTTAATAACAAAATACATCCTACTGCCCTCTGCCCAGATGAATCTGATAATATTAGTCATCAGCTGTGCTCATGTGCATGTACAAGGGGCTTTGTAAACAGACCTATAGGAGCAAGTCCAGAGCCATCGGTTAAAACTCATAGAGTGAGAAGAACTCTCTCTTTTTAATACGCATCAAAGGCAGCATTGGCTGGTCCAATATGAACATATCTTTTGCTATCTTCTACTAGTAAAACTCTTTCAGTGAATATGGAATTAACAGGGAAAATATTGATTTTGGTTGTTAATTTGCTTTCAAAAATTGAGCTCCTGCAATCTTGGTAGAGTAAGTCTAAGACATATCTGTTTACCCATTTATTCCTATTAAAATGACACTTCTAGAAAATATTATCTGGTATTAATCTGGTGAATAGTGTTATAAATGTCAAAGTTTATGTTTATTATAGTTATTAAACTGGTCCTGATATCTCATAAAAATAAAATAAATGGCAGGGTTAGAAATTGAATACTTTGTATAATTCTTCAAATCTTTAATATTCTGTTTATTAAGTTTTTATTGAAATACAATACATGGAGGACGGAGTGAGTGAATGGAGTTTCAGAGCTACACAGCAGTCCTAGGAGAAAAATAGTCATGCTTCTATTTCTTTTATGAAAATCTCTTAGACTCCCGAAGTCTCTACAGTCCTAGAAATTTGCTTTTCAGAGCTAGTAGAGAGAAGTCACCTTTTCCTTTAGTAAGTGCTTTTGCTGAAGAAAAAGGGCAGACTTGGAGACTCTGTACTCATCCAGGGCTGATTGCATTTACCACTGTCACCTTTACATAGGGACAGAAACAACCTGTGCAGTGGAAGCAGAAGGAGCAAGGGAACGAGCAGTCTAATGGAGACTTAGAAAAGCACATAGGCAGAGACACTCTCTCTGGGAATTCTTGGGGGAAAAATAACACTGACTTTTACAGCATTATCTCTTCACTTAATAATAATAGTGCTGAGCATAGGCTATGCCTCTTGCCATGCACCATCTGGGGACAGGGAGTAGCTAAATTGAAATTAGGGCCTGAAGGAGAAAATTCATGGAAGGCCAGTTGAATGGAGTCTAGATCGTGCGTGGGAAATAATGAGGGAGCAGCATTGTTGCTCAAACTTGGGGGTAACTTTCACTGTCAGGGAATCAAGCTCTTTTGTGAATCCCTTAACCTTTTTGCATCTGCTTTCACAACTGGACAGTGAGAATATCAATGATTTTTTAAAACATTTCCCTGGCATATTAAAGTAAAGAAACTAATTATGATGAAGCACTTTGAGAATTTCCAAAGTAAATCAAGATATTATTAGAGCAATACTAAAGTATTTTATATGCGCCTCAAATCTGAATGGTCACATTTCGTGTTTCTCTCTAATCTACATGTCAACTCTGACCTTGACAGAGGACTAAAAAGAAGGGTAGGTGCAGCAGGTAATTGCCTTCATAGGATGGATCGAGAAATTCTAGAAATACCTCCCGTGCCTGTGACTGGGTATAGAGATTACAGAGTCATTTCTATAGGAAAAATAATTGAAACCATAAGAAAAAAATTTTTTTCTAAGGGAAAGAAGACGAAGCTGGGCAGTTAAAGATAGACCGAGAGTCTTCAAGCAGTCAGCAAATTGTTTTCATGTAAAGGGCTGGACAGTAAATATTTTAGGCTTGCCAACCATACGGGCTCTGTAGCAAGTGCACTATTCTGCCTTTGTAGCAATAAAGCAGCCGTGGACAATGTAGAAACAAAGGAGCGTGGCTGTGTTCTAATAAACTTTATTTGCCCAAACAGGAGGCAAGTAGGACTTGGCTCGTGGGCCCTACTTTGATGACTCCTGCTCTAGAGGGTAAGCCTTTTGAGAACAAGGGCTCTGTTTTCTTCATCGTGTGTCCCCAGTAACCCAGGCGACTTATACATAGTAGAGGCATAGCTAAGATTCGTTGAGTGAATAATATATTATTACTTTTCTTTGTTTACTCATGCAAATTAAATTTTGCGCACAGCTGCTGCTTCCATGCATTTTTCGTGGGATGCGTAAAATGTAACAGGCACTGGGATATCTTACCTTTCAGCTGTAACTGTTTTCCTTCTTGGCCTTGTCCTTTTCTAACTTCAACTTATTCATTCTTTTCTAGCTGCTTCTGTGTAGTTGCTTATTTTGGCTGTCAGAAACTGGTCAGAAGGGATTGAAAGCAGAATAAACATATGTGAGAAAAGAAACAAGGAGCATTTTTATGAATTTGCATTTTTGATGTATTTATTTTACTGAAATATATCCTTTAGGTGAGACATGATTTCCTAAAGTGCATTCTATATAATCCCAGTTCTGCAAGATGTTCCTTGAAAAAAGCTTTCTTAGTCAAAACACCTTGGGAAACAGTATATTGTGCATTGGAGAGTCTATCACCAAAGGCACCAGGTTCTACAGTAAAGAATCAAAGAATCCTAAGAATGTGTGTTTGACCTGCTCATGCAATGGCCTCCGTGCAAACGCTAGCAAATGTCATTTGGTGCTGGATCTCAGCAGGTGCGCTGGCCCCTGTTCTCTCAGAGCCCTGTGGAGATGTGAGAGCGCTGTGCTGGGGCAGGGCACAGCTGGATATTCTGAGGGGCCGTCTTCCTGTAAAGGCATCTGCCACCCTGTTGCTCTCCCTTTCTATGATGTAAGCATGAGAACAGTCTTCAATGATGGAACTGGGCTCAGACATCTAGCGGTCTGAACTTGGACACCAGCTATTTGGGGGATTGCTGGAAATTCTAGTTGCCTGTTATCTGGAGACTTCAGGAGTTTTGGGGAAATTGTGTCTCAGGGCATCCCCTGCTGCTGGGAGGAGAAGGAGCTTCTGAACTTATGGGGAGTTATGGCTGCCTCTGTGGAGAGTGCTGGAGCCACTGTCCCTGCGAGCTCATTTCTAGGCATTGCAGATAAATGCAGTTTTCCAGTTGTATTTGGCCATGGAAATCCACCCTGCTCCCTTTATACATGTGTGTACGTATCTTGCTTTGCAAACTACCAATTAATAACATATGGAACCAGTGCTTCATGGAGCATACTTTGCATACATTCTATTAACTATTGTGATAGAACGACTTTTTACATGGCCCAAATGTTCACACCTCCCTGTATCCACGCCCTTTGTAATGTGACCTGTGGTTTCTCCCAGTGAAAAGCAAAGTCTCTTTCCTCTACCCTTGAATCAGGTCTAATGCTGTGAGTTACTTTTGCTGATGGAATTCAGGGGAGGTAAAGATGTGCCAGAGCTGAGGCTAGACCTCAAGAGGACTTGAACTTGCACTCATTGTCTTGGATCCCTGTGAAAGAGCTTGGGCTAGCCTGCTGGGTGATGATGATGGACCAGTCACCCCTGTTGTCCTAGTCAAAAATCAGCCAACCATCAAGCAAAAGAATGAGGTCGTCCTAGACCAACCAACCGTCAGCTGACCCCTAAATCCATGAGCGATCCCAGCCCTGACCAGCAGAGCTGACCATGCAACCCACAGCTGATAAGAGGAAGCCCGGAAGAGACCACAACTGCCCAGCTGACCTGTAGATTTGCGAGCAATAATAAGTGCTTAGTGTTTTAAGACGTTGAGTTTGGGGTTCTGGCAGCTCTGGGCTCTTACTGTGTTGCAGTAATTGCCACTGACACACCTACTAATTTGTGGCTTTTTTATATCCCATTTCTCATCCATGAAATCAAAGCTAAGCAGTGACTTTATTGAAAGAGAAAATGGGATCATATACCTAAAAAAGATAATCAATGAAGGGTATCACACCAAGAATATATGTGTTAACAAAGGATTATTGTAGATGTGTTGTTTTCACTCAACATGGACAACCTTGTACAGTCATAGACCAATGATATAAAATTAGTGTGAGATTGTGCGTGTGTAGGGGGAATCTCAGTGGTATAAAAGAGCATATTCAGGGAGCTATTTTTCTGATTCTCTACCATAGAGCCTCCCCTACTGACTGTATCCACCAGGTATCAGATGAAATACACCTGCAATCAGAGGACATTTCTGGAGATTTCTTTCCATCCTGAATTTTTTTGATAACCTGTTTTTTTTCTGGAAATAATAATGAGTAATAGTGCAGAATTTTTTTTTTTTTTTTGCTTAGGATTTAAGCTTAGAAAGTAAAAGAACCTTCTCAAATAACTAGAAAGATAAAAACAGTAAAATGGCACCGAAGTACCCCCCCCTTCCCCCGCCCCAAGTTTCTGTCCAAGGGGAAAATATTGAAGCACAGAGGTCTCTCTCCTCTCAAAAAAGCATTCATGGGTAAACAAATTGGTGGCATCTTCCCCCTGCCCTGAGAAGCTGTGAGTGCAGCGTGGGGAGAAAGGGTCTGTTTTCCAGGGCAACCAAACAACTGCTGAGCTGCTCACAGAAATCAGGGGCTTGCTGGACCCGTGGAATTCCCACACCACACACTTGAGGCACTTAACCAGTGCCGTTTGTTGGGCTGCAGCCAGCTAATTGAATTTAAATTAATGATGTACATTTCTTTTAGTTTAAGTTGTTAAACTGTATTTTCATGTTTGATAGTCATTTGCTAAATCTTGGGAAAACATTGCATGTATGATAATATGCTTGAATCCCCTGTAGCATTAAAAACAAGTCTAACCAGTGATAGATGATTTAGTCATTCGAAACACATCTGTATTTTAAAGAAACATTAGTATAATCAGAAGAGGGAATGGGTTATTGATTTGAATTCCGTTTCAGATATTGTTTAAGAGGACAATATCAGAAACAAAAGATATACTTCTGTTTTTCTCAAAATGGAGAGACTTTGGTTCACTTCTTTCAAAAAGAAAAATAAGAGATGTTGAGAAATAATTTTTCATGACATAATAATTCTATTTTTTTCCATTTAATCAGACAATTCTTTTTTCTTTTCTTTAGCTCCCTGAACCCTAATAGCAGAGGTAAAAAATAATTTACTCCTAGCTAACTAATTTGAAGAGCTAAATATGTAATCTTTTCATGGCATAAATGACTTGATTCTTTGCACTTTGCTAATGTGGAAAAAAATGCATAAGGTTGCAAAAAATTAATGAAGAGCATTTAAAGCAGATTTCTTGAAGTTTTTCTCGTTATGTATATCTGTAGTAAATTTATCACAAAACAAACATAGGCAAGTTTGTTTTCAGTTGGGTTGGGTTTATATTGCATACAGGTATATATAATCTTTATATATAATATTGTGGTGGAAATGACACTGAGATAAGGGTCAGAAGACATGGATTCTGGTTCTATTTCAAGAACTTAGGAGACAGGAAAACTCCAGTCGGTTCCCTAACGTCTCTCATGTATTAAATGGTTATGCTAATATTAAGATGAAATATATAAAATCGGCTGCTTTTGACTAACAAAAATGACAATTTGTATGGCTAAAACTAATACTGTTCTGTCTTAAAGTAGCTTTTTTTTTTTTTTTTTGCGGTACGCGGGCCTCTCACTGTTGTGGTCTCTCCCGTTGCGGAGCACAGGTTCCGGACGCGCAGGCTCGGCGGCCATGGCTCACGGGCCCAGCCGCTCCGCGGCATGTGGGATCTTCGCAGACCGGGGCACGAACCCGTGTCCCCTGCATCGGCAGGCGGACTCTCAACCACTGCGCCACCAGGGAAGCCCCTGTTCTGTCTTATACAGTTACTATACGAAGTAAAAATTTTTTAAACATTTTGGAATACTACTAAATGTATGTAAAGGTAAGATTTTTATTGTCCTAATATGTGTGTGTGTGTTCACACACAGGAAAACCATTTGGTGCAGCTATAATAAGTGATACAGAGGGCCACACATTGATTTGCCTGGGATGCAAAAAAGATTGAGGGGACTGAGTGGTATAAACCAACTTTTATAATTGCTCATTTCTTCTCCATTGAGATCTAAAATTTGGCCTTCACATTAGAAAAAAAAAAAAAAGTATGAGCTGGAGACTGAATAGCAAGCACAGGAATCATTGCCTACCTGCACATCTTTCCTCACCTAGCAGGCAGACACACCGATCTGCCTTCTCTGTAGCCATCATCTGGATGCACAGCCTTCAAAACGTGGTCCAAATGTGTCTTTCCTTCAAAGACATTTAAGCACTAGGTTCTGGCTCTAAAGCAAGCCATCTTGGGTATTCACAAGTAACCAAACAATGGAGTTATGTCATTCAATCCCCCTGGGCCAGGCACCAACACCTAACCTCCTCTGCTCTCTACTGCACTGCATCTGCCTGCATCCCACACGCCACACCCTCCATCCGCAGCATGCCCGGATGACCCCAGCAGTTTCTCTGTCTTGCTCGGTTGTGCTCGTCGCAGGCCAGCCTCAGCTAGCTCTTTGAGTTGAGTTCCTGTGGAAGTAGTCAACCCATCTGCAGAGAAAGACTCAAAAAAAAGGCACCATGAAATGCCATGATGAAATCCAGGGGTCTCAGGAAGAGTAACCAAGTGATCTTCCTTTCTTGTGGCTTTCTAATTTATGATTATGTTCTCTCGCGGGGCCCAACTTTGCAGCCTGACCTAAGGTGTTGTGAACTATTGCACATTCTTATAATTTGTACTTAAACTGGTCTGTATGGGTTTCTGCCACCTACAAACATGGAGCTTGTGCTCAGGCTCTGTGCCTGTTCCAGGGACACTGCTCTTGCACAGATCTTTGGCTTCTTTACAAGTCACTAGACACAATCCTACTCCTCACTTTAGATTTATATCTTGCTATTTTATGTATGTTATATCAACATACACAGTTTTTTCTTTTTTTTTTTTTTTGGTGCGTTGGCCAGGAATCGAACCCATACACAGTGTTTTTAATGCAACTTACTTATCAGATTTATAGTCAAGTGACTTTTGTTCTTTAATCAAAATCAAATTCACTCCAACTTTTGAAAGAAGAAGAAAGGATTTATGATCATTAACGTTATTCAAAGGGCTGTGCTATTACACTGGACGGTCCACATCCAAAGAGGATTTCCGAGAGCCTTTTGATAACTGTAGCATTGTTGGAATATTTGGATGGCCTCCTATGCTGCCTATTTTTAGGTAGTGACTCTCAATGGACACAATAAAGAAAAGGCCGCATTTCAGATTTGTACCTTAATAATGCATGCTTTATGATCACCCTACGATGATGTAATTATAGGTGGCATTAATACTTTCTCCACTGTGAAGCCCAAATCAGTGCTTTTTAATGATTGAGACTGACAATTGTGGCTCTCAGTAGCTTGAAATAAACAAAAAGCAAAAAAAAAAAAAAGGAAAATAAAACATTTTTTCCCAGTCTAGCTGCTTCCCAGTAGTGTAAGCAGAGCAAGAGGCGACAGTGGATGTTCTTGAGTCTCTTTGGACAGAGCCTCTTACAGACCTGTCTTCTGTAACCGTGGCCTGGATGGCCTTTTGTATTTCACAAGCAAGAGAAGTCCTTATGTTGTAGTCTCATTGAAGGACAAAAGTGACACTGCACTCTAGGAGATATTTCTTGTTTAAACAAGTAACAAGAAGATTATTTGAAGGGTAACAGCCAGGTTATGTACCCCATAAAAGTACGAATGATTTACAAATATTTAACAAGGAAAAAACTAATTCTGCTGCTCCTGTCACAGAGAGGCCAGCCTCAGAAATGGTATAATCAATATGGGAATGTTAGCTGTAATACAGTCTGTCAGCTTTTTAACCAGCCAAAAAAAAAAAAAAAAATCAAAAAGTCTATAAACAAAGTTGAGCCCTGGATTTTATGTATCTGGTTGCATGCCTTTCACACGTAAGGGATCTGAACATCCGGATGCTATTTCCAGGGCCATTGGGAGGGCCCATTTGGCGTGAGTTAGAATGGAATTCTAAGAAAACTGGGTGGCTTCACAATGGGTCGCTGTGCAGAAAATGTAGCATTTTTTTCCTCTGGGCCCTAGTTAGTGTTTCTTAGAACATTTGTCCTTTTCCACCAAATTAACAGAAATTTGATTCTCTGATGGGCTCAGGAAATTGTTTTCCTGTGATGTGTGTGTATATGAAGACATTTACATTGTTGTATACTTTGCATGGTATTATATATCTATATAAAGTTACTGATACAGGTGTGTTTGTGGTACTTCGGGGTCCAGGGAAATTGTCTGGTAGAGAAACATCGCTCTGAAATGCTATACAAAAAGTGGCTCTCAGAATAGTGTGAATAAGGGTGGAATCACTTAAAAGCCATGAGCACAGCTGGAGAGTCAGACTCTATGAGTTCAGTTCCCAGCTCTGGCCAGCCACTTAGTATTTATGACCTTGGGCAAGACTGAAGTGCTACAAATCTTTCATCTGAGAAATGGAGCTAACAGTGAGAGTTGTTTTACATGGTTACTGTAAAAAATGAAATAATATATGAAAAGCATGTAAAACAATCTCTAGCACATAGTAAATACTCAATAAATATTAGCTCTTAGTATCACACCAAAGTCTTTACCATTTGTAACTCATGTCGTCTTAGCTTTGCTAGCTTCCGGTACAAACAGGGTTACAATCTCAGTAATAGCCCAAATTTTGCTGGTATTTGCCTAACCTTTGGGAACTAAGTACTCTGCAAGAGGCACACATATGTCCCTCTCTCCCAACCCCCCATCAATACTTCCTGGCATTCCTGGGTTGCTTCACACAAGCTCATGGATTGTCTTACTTTTCTTGTTAACGTTGGCTCAACTTAAAGCCCCTGACAGTGGTGCTTTGCCACCATAGCTGCAGCCAAGATTGATAAGAACATTGAGGCCAGTGCCAAGGGCCCTACTTCTCTCCTGCTGCGTCCAAAGTTCTCAACCTGACCCCTTCTGTCCTCACTACTTGGGAGCCCTCCAGTGAAAACGCATCTCTCCTGCACTCCATGGCACATTGTATCACCAGAGCATTAAAATTGTTAGTGTGGTTGCCCCTTAGCTTACATTTCCTTCAAAAAAAAAAAGAATTCAACCTTCGCCTATAGCACAGTCTACAAGGTACAGGCATGCAAGGTAAAGTCAAAATAGGAAGAATATCTCACGTAAATATGATACTTTCCTCTCCATCTCAGGCTTTCTCCCAGGCAGTGGTACAAAAGAGTACTTTCCCAGCCAATTTTCTCAGAAAATTGGTTCCTTGAGACCTTGAACAATACACCAGTTCTTCATACTTGTCCAGACACATCTGAATACCAGCTTAGGCTCAACAAAGTCTCCCCTCTGTGTGATGTAAATGGCATTAAATTTTTCTATATCCCAACAGAATTTTACCACGTAGTTTGGGGAACGTGATTTGACCGACAGCAAAGACGACCCATATAATGGCTATGACAGGGTTCCCGGTGCTACTTGTTCAGAGATCGGAACCCACTGTCACTTCTGCATATAAAGTTCTCAGAGTTGGGCAGCCTCTGATTTGTGGCTTTGTTTCAGTAGTTTGGGTTGGTTACCACATTTTACATCGTAGTAACTTTATTGCTACTGTCACAACAAAGCAAAGCAGCTATTATCTCATCACAAACTAAAGCTACATTTCTAAACCATTGCATCTAACCAAACTACAATGCTGTAACACCTAATTTACAGTTGATTCCAACTGCATGGACGTGAGAAGTATAAAATAAAAATTAAAAATATATATGTATATCTGATTTCACTGGCTCATCTGGGCCAAGTGCTTTGAAGTTTGGGAGGATGGTTATAAAACAGCTGAGGTTCCATGTTGCCCACAAGACTTCTATTTAGAGCTGGGCAGCTGAGAACACACTGGGGCTGACTTAAAATTGTCCACGTGGTCGGCTGACATCACACTCAGGTTCTCACACCTTTGTCCAGCCAAGCTAGAAGCCTTCACCTCCAGGCTTGAGCAGAGCTGTGTTTCCTGAGCTATGGGCACTGCTGTGTAAGGGATTCTTAAAGGTCCCTGGAAGGTGAAGGAGTCTCAAAGATAATCCAATTGGCCAACCGGTCAAGGGTTTGGAGGGATGACAGAAGAGAGCACAAGTATAAAGGCAGAAAGGTAAACTAGCTTCTTGATGCCCTTACAGAAGGGTACGTTACCATTGAAGAGTATGGCTCTGGTCAGTGTTAAAGATGAACTACCCTAAAAATAAACAAAAAGAATGAAAGCCTGATTCCTTTCTTCCTCTCATAGTTTCGTGCGCAAGGACATACAGATTCAGAATGGCCTAACCACTCCTCTCTAATCCAACATGAATCTTCCCTTCAAGAGTCAATCTCTTCCAAAAGAAAATGTGTGAGAAGTTCCTGACAAGGGGCTTCACGTGGCTGTTGGTCCCTTCCCTGCCCCTCAGCACATCAGCCTAGTCAAGGGCCATATATCAGAGGGTGGCCTTGCACTCAGCAACCTGTGTGAAAGGCATTTGGGAAATGGAATGGGTGAAGCATAATATGGTGGCAAGGGCATAGGAGAAACTTAGAGTGAGTCCAGGTTTCTGATGGTGCCATTTATTGAGACCAGGAACCTGGTGGACATTTGTGAGGTCTGAGAGTTGATTACCTACTTGTTCTAATACAACCATTGAACTATCCTTCCCATTTATCACTTTAACTGTATCCCTTTTCACTGCTATGCATAATTTTCAGACTAGCCTAGTGGTTTCCACAGGTAAATGCCCAGTATGCACAATTAATGACCACAGGGGCAGTGCTTCAAGACAGGCCCTGGATATCAGGCTTTTGAAGCCTTCTCTCTGGTCGTCCCCTGGCTGCACTCCTCCCCACAAAGTAAAGAACATACAGGGTTATGGGCGTGAGCCCAAGCAGAGACTATGTCCTCACTTCTAGACCGTGTTCCATGTGTCCCAAGCCTGCTTTCGGGGCCAGTGCAAACTACCCCCTGTTCCATCTTCCTGTGGACAGACTGAACTGCTAGACTGGAAGATGTGGGCTTCAGGAGTGGTCAAAGGAAGCCAAAGGGTAGCTTTTGGCAGGGAAAATATGTGAAAAAAATTTGGCTTTGTATATGCAGGTGAGGATGTCCATGTAAATGTGGTATAGGATGAAGGCTGTTTGGGAAACGAGCGTGTTGTGTGTAGGAAGTACAGGATTTGAAGACCGAAGACCAGCTTTCTCTGCACCTCCAAGTTTCAGTAGAGTATTCCATGGACTCCAAAAGCTTTAATTTTAGAAGCTGAATTTCCAGATTATTAAAAATCTATATTCACCAAGGTAGGGAGATAGAATATATTTTGGGGGGACTTCCCTGGTGGCTCAGTAGTTAAGAATCCGCCTACCAATGCAGGGGACACGGGTTCGATCCCTGGTCCGGGAAGATCCCACATGCTGTGGAGCAAGTACGCCCGTGAGCCACAACTACTGAGCCCACATGCTGCAACTACTGAAGCCTGCACACCTAAAGCCCGTGCTACGCAACAAGAGAAGCCACCGCAATGAGAAACCCACACACCGCAACTACAGAAAGCCCGTGTGCAGCAGCGAAGACCGGATGCAGCCAAAAATCAATAATATATATAAATTAAATAAATAAAATTTTTAAAAAAGAATAGATTTTTTTAATGGTTGTTAGCTTGATATAATTTACTATTTAGATTTATGATACATGTACTCTTGACCTCAGTCCTAAAATGTCAAAGGCAGGTCTGATGGCAGGCGGGGTGGGGGGAGCTCTGAGAAGCACTTTATGTTCCGGGTACCCTAAGCTCACCTTTTGCATGTGGCCATGACAGCTTCCAACGCTGAATCCCATGGGGCTCTATCACAGACAACTGGCATTTCAGTGGGTCTGGGACATGGAAAGAGAAATGTCACAGAGTCAGGAAGTTAGCAGGTTCGGAGGGACCTGGTTCTTTTCTCCTAAATTATTCTAATCTCTCAGTAACTCAGGCTCAGCCCCACTGTCTTCAAGCTTAATCTATTCTCTCTGATCATATCATGCTAAGTAAGTTTCCTTCTCTCCTTTGAAAGAATAACATGCCACAATTCGATTTTGTTTGTCTCTCCCCACCCTACTTTCTGGGTGTTGCACTGAATTTCTTTGTATTTTCATATACTGCAATACTCTTCCACATTCTGTACCTCATTTTAAGGGTTAGAATACTTTATCTTCTGCGGCTTTTAGTAATGTCTGTATTTCTCAAACTTAAATTATTGCTTTGCTTCTTTACTCTCATTCTCTCACCTACTTTTCCCACCACTCTTCTGTCTTCCTTCTCTATTTCCTCATTCATCTATGGCAGAGTGTGGTACATATGGATATGTCAGAACCATTTGGTTTCATCAAAATATACTGGGAAAAAAAGTGCCAAAGCCAGAGTATGGAGAAGTAGCTCCAGACTGTAATGGGAGCTAGTGAGAAACCTACATAAGCAGGTGCGGTGAGAGCACAAATGTCCACGTACCTGGGTTTAGGAGGCTATAAGGCCAAGCATGGAGGAAAAGGTAAGGTGATTTGCTGGGAAAGAGGAGGAAGAAGAGATGATGTGGAGGTGATGACAAGAGAAAAGGTTGGGGAGCCCGTGAGGGAGGGGATATTCATAATTTATGGCTGGGTTTCTGTGGAAATTCACTGAGTTGCAGAATTACTCTCCTTTTTTTGCACATCTCTTCAGATGCTACAGCGAAATGGAAGGGAATGACCATTGCAGGGACAGCTCCTTCATTCCATACTTATTGAAAGGCATCTACCGGCCCACTTGGTACGTCTACAAAGAAGCGGAAGACAGTTCCTGCTCTCAAGATGCTTATCGTGTTCCTGGGGCACCAACATTCACACATATAAAAGTGACATAAGCTGGAGCTGTTTTCTCAGAACAGGCAAAGGTAAATTCCAACGTCATCTGTCACATGATGCTTGTTGACATTTGTTCCACAGGGAAATGGAAGGATGTCTCTTTTCTGCACATCCAGGCCAACACACATAACTGTAAGAGCAATTTTCACTCTGCTGTGGCACCCTAGCCCAGCCACATGTTCTAAACCCCCTCTGCCTGGGCACCTACTGAGTTAGGATCTCCAGTTCTCTCTATGAAGCCCAAAATCTTTATGGTGGGCGCTGCTTGTACAAAACAAGAGAGTGGCAACTTCTTTGTTCTTTCTTCTCTGTTTTATATAAAGCAATCAGCCAATACATCCTGCTTTTTCTCCTACTCAACCTGTAAATACTGATTTTTTTTTTCGGACTTAGCCATGAGCCACAGGCTGTATTGGTTTGGGCATATTAAGTACATTTTCTTGGGCTTTAGGAAAACAAAGATGATAGCAAACAAAGTTAAGAACTCCCAAGTTAAGAGACCTTGTGGAGTTTGTTTTCATCTCTGTATCAAATCATTATTTTGATGGAATAAAGCCATAGACATTGCTCTGTATTTGGATCATCTAATTTAGCCCCCATATTACAAGGCAGGGTGGTTAAAGTTTTGTCTTCGAAAGGCTTCCTAGTAGGGAAGGTCTAGACTTTCTGAAAATAGTACAAGTTCAAAACCAGTTCTACCATTTCCAGTTGTATGACCTTAAACAAGTTCCTGTTTTTAACATTTTTCCAGTTTTATTGAGATATAATTGATACATAGCATTGTGTAAGCTTAAGGTGCACAAAGTGTTGATTTGATACATTTATATTCTGTAAAATCATTACCACCATGGCATTGGCTACCACTTCTATCCTGTCACATAGTTACTGTTTCTTTTTTGTGGTGAGAACATTTAAAATCTACTCTCTTAGCAACATTCAATTATATGATGCAGTATTATTAGCTATAATCACCATTCTGTACATTACATCCCCAAATTTATTAATCTTATTATAACTGGAAGTTTGTACCCTTTGACAAATATCTCCCCACTTCCCCACTCCCTCAACCCCCGGTAACCAGCACTCTACTCTCTGTTTCTCTGAGTTTGTCTTTTTTAGATTCCACATATAAGTGAGTTCATACAATATCTGTCTTTTTTTTTTTTTTTTGCAGTACGCGGGCTTCTCACTGTTGTGGCCTCTCCCATTGCGGAGCACAGGCTCCGGACGTGCAGACTCAGTGGCCATGGCTCACGGGCCTAGCTGCTCCGCGGCATGTGGGATCTTCTTGGACCGGGGCATGAACCCGTGTCCCCTGCATCGGCAGGTGGACTCTTAACCACCGTGCCACCAGGGAAGCCCCAATATCTGTCTTTTACTATCTGACTTATTTCACTTAGCATAATGCCCTCAAGAGTTATCTAAGTTGTCACAAATGGTAGGATTTTCTTCTTTCTCATGGCTTGAATAATATTCCTCTGTGTGTGTGAATGTGTGTGTGTGCACCACGTCATCTTTTTTCATTCATTCACTGACAGACACTTAGGTTGTTTCCCTGTCTTGGCTATTGTGAGTAATTACAGAATTTCAGCTTCCAAGGACTACGATATCAGGTGGCATCAGCAAGCTGCTCTTGGGACTGGAGACTGGCCTGGGTTGTGCCTCCCAACTTGGAAAAATCCTCTACTAAGCTAGTAGTGCCAGTAGGCTGGGTTTGTCACTTTCCCCACTGCGATGCTGCCTACTCTGGTTGTAGCTGGGCCGATTTACAGTGTGAAAATTATACAAGGAGTGTCAGGCTGGGCTAATTGGCATTGTATTTCTGATGTATAGCATCCTTTGTAGATTGATCTGCCCCCATGACTGCCCAGTCCCACCCTTTGTCTGGCTCAGCCTCCAGGGTAAACCCCAGCCCCCACCACTGGCTGAGGTGGTCTCTCCCTTCTCTGTTTCTTGGGCATTGACTGTGCTCAGTCTGAGTCTACCTCTTCTTGCCATGGGCAGCCACAAGCTTCTCATGCCTTGATATCCGTCACTGTCACTCGATTGTCAGCTTCACGCCTTTCCTCATTTCTGTTTCTCGCGATGCCTAACTAACTGTAAATATTTGTCAGTTTCATTTTTTTGACATAATTTATTTTGGATATTTTATGTATAAGGACCAAGACTTCAGTTTATGACTGTGGAG